>NW_027140470.1:600000-900000 GCF_036365525.1 Heterodontus francisci | reverse complement strand
GAGTGTTTTGCAAAACGTATCGACCACACTTGGAATATTGTGTTCAGTTCTGGTCGCCTCATTATAGGAAGGATGTGGAAGCTTTAGAGAGGGTGCAGAGGAGATTTACCGGGATGCTGCCTGGAGTGGAGGGCATGTCCTACGAAGAAAGATTGAGGGAGCGAGGTCTTTTCTCATTGGAGCGAAGAAGCATGAGAGATGACTTGATAGAGGTGTACAAGATGATGAGAGGCACAGATAGAGTGGATAGACAGAGACTATTTCCCAGAGTGGAAAGGGCTATCACCAGGGGGCATAATTTTAATGTGATTGGAGGAAGGTTTCGGGGAGATGTCAGAGGTAGGTTTTTTACACAGAGAGTGGTGGGTGTGTGGAATGCGCTGCCAGCGGTGGTAGTAGAAGCAGATGCATTAGGGGCATGTAAGCGACTCTTGGATAGGTAGATGGATGATAGTAGAATGAAGGGTAGGCAGTTAGTTTGATCTTAGAGTAGGTTAAAGGTTCGGCACAACATCGTAGGGCCGAAGGGCCTGTACTGTGTGTACTGTTCTATGTTCTATGTTCTATCTTGGGATTTATCATTAGAGACAAAGATACAAAATAAGGGAAGTTATGCAGAACCTTCATCAAGCTTTGGTTAGGCCCCAACTAGAGAACTGTGTCCAGTTCTGGTCACCACACTTTACGAAGGATGTGTAGGTCCTTGAGAGGGTGCAGAGGAGATTTAACAGAATGGTTCCAGGAATTGGTGCGGTGGGGTGGGTGGTGCGGGGGTGCGGCAGAGCGGGATATTTAGTTACAAGGTTAGTTTGGAGAAGATGGAGTTGTTCTCCCTGGAGTAAAGGAGATTGAGAGAGATTTGATAGAGGTGTACAAGATTATGATAGGCTTAGATAAGAAAGACATGGAAAAACTGTTCCCATTAACTGATGAAACACAGACTAGGGGACACAGATGGAAGGTTTCGGGTAAGAGATGCAGAGGGAATATGAGGAAGAACTTTTTTACACAGTGGATGGTAATGAGCTGGAACTCACTGACCATGAGGGTGGTGGAAGCCGAGACAATCAATGATTTCAAAAGGAAACTGGATGGACACCTGAAGGAAATGAACTTGCAGGGATATGGGGATTGTGCGGGGGAGTGGGACTGACTGGATTGTTCCAAACAGTGCTGGCATGGAGGGACCGAATGGCCTCCTTCTGTGTTGTAAATGGCTCTATGACCCGATCGCTCTCCATGACAGTATGTTGGATAT
Source organism: Heterodontus francisci (assembly GCF_036365525.1). Classification (NCBI taxonomy): domain Eukaryota; kingdom Metazoa; phylum Chordata; class Chondrichthyes; order Heterodontiformes; family Heterodontidae; genus Heterodontus; species Heterodontus francisci. The sequence goes on along the minus strand of NW_027140470.1, from coordinate 898,742 downwards.
GTCTCCGGCTCCTGCCTGGAAAGATCCAGATACATAGATTTTCAATGAAGCTGTGACCTTAACAGCCACTGACAGCTCCGTCCTCACCCTGGTGTGAGGCTCCAGGTCGTGTTTCAATAGGTGGCACAGCTCTGTGACCTCCTCCTTATTGAATCAGAGTCACCTCACACACTGCTCCTGGGTTCGGTGCAGGTAGGAAAATTGCTCTTGGAAAACCCAGGGTGGGTCGGGCAACGCCCCCTCCTCCTCCCTCTTTACAGAGCTTCCCCTCTCCGCTGTCTCTGCTCCAAGTGTTGGTCATGTTACAGACCCAGCGACACTGTAACTACAGTCCCCATACCTCGTCCAGAGTTGGGTCACCAGATCCTCTGCCCTCCCTGAATGTCTGCAGCAGCTCACAACACAACCTCCAAAAAACCATCCACAGAACCTCTACTAACTTTACAATAGCAGAAGTAAGTCAAAAGCCTCTCACCTGTAAGTTGGATGCCTGGTTCTTTTAAATAACACTAGAGGGGGTACCTCGTGCTGCTGAATGTATGTTCAGCTGAGAGTGACTAACACAGGTGGTCAGTGGACATGCACAGACCAAGTTTCAAAGACGTACATCAAAGTTCCCGGTATGGTACATTGACATCACTTTCAACTCAATCCTCAAAGGGACAACACATATATGGTACGATTGAGCTAGTGCCCTGCCCAGCTTGGGACACTGTGCAGGCCACACGAGAAGTGGCCGGCAGTAAAGACCACACGAATAGAACATAGATGATACGAGTTTGCTGGAGCCCTGCCCAGCATGGGGTATTGTGCACGAGCAGTGGTGGGCTCTGCGGTTCTCATCATTTTATGGATCCCAGCTTCTGCACCGTCAGCACCAGTAGTGCTGCAGAGTCTAAAACGGGGCTCGGGACAGATACAGAGGGAAATGAATTCACTTTAAAAGGAGAACTGAAAAAAGATTGAAGTCAAAAGAGTTGCAGGAATATGGGAAATGGACAGGGAAATGGGACTAACTGGAGGGGTGAGGCCATGGAGAGATTCAAACACAGGAATGAGAATATTAAAATTCAGGTGATGCCAGACTGGGAGCCCATGTAGATCAGTGAACACAGGGGTGATGGGTGATCAGGGTTTGGTGTGAGTTAGGATACAGGCAGCAGAGTGCTGGATGGACTGTGGTTTATGGATGTTTAGAACTGGGAGGGTGACCAGGATAGAATTGGAATAGTCCAGTGTGGATTTAACGGTGACACGGATGAGGGTTTATGCAGCAGATGGGCTGAGGCAGAAGTGGAGACGGGTGATATTACAGAGGTGTTAGTAGGCAGGGTTGGTGATGGAAAGAATATGGAGATGAACTCAGCTCAGGTTTAAATATAACACAGAAGTTGTAAACTGTCTGGTTCAAGCTCAGATATTGGGCAGAGTGGAGTATGTGCTTCCCAGATAGGGGATGGAGTTTGTGATGGAGACCAATGATACTGGCTTCAGTATTCCCCAAATTTACATTGCAGAACAATATTTCAGTGAAATAGGGTTTACAGATCTCCTAGCCTGAAATAGAGACAGCAACAGCTGCAAAGATGAGAGAGTAAATGGCAAGAACTGTAATGCAGTTGAGAATGGTTTATAAAGCTAATAGCTGGAGATATTCACCAGGCATACAACGGCAGCAAGAAGGGCAGAGTAAATTACAGGAGCAGTAATGCTGTTAAACATGGTTTAAAGAATTAATAGCCAGATAGAGAGACTTACCAGGGACACCAAAGATAGCCAGGATGGGATAGTAAATGTATTGAATAATCTTCAGTGCGAGATAGATACGGAAGTTTAATGAGTGCCAATCATAATATGCAGAAAGAGAGTAAATTACCGAGGATAAACTCCTGTCCATTGTTGTAAGATTCCAATCTATTGTGCTCAGATTCTGACCCATTGTTGCACCATTCCAATCTATTGTTCTCAGATTCTGACCCATTGTTTTAACATTCCAGTCTTTTGTTCTCAGATTCTGATCTATCCTCTCTCTATCTCTCTGGAGCAGCTGATCTCTGTAAGTGCCGGAGCTGATGTTCCCACTGACACTATGGAATAACATATTGAAAGAAGCCCCTTATTAATAGAAGATGGAAAACACAATTAGGGTCCATGGAGACTGACATTAATTACAGTCACGGAACAAACAGATTCAGTTAACCATTTTCAATCCAACACTTTTTGTACCACAATAAAGTTGAACATTTACCCAGTCTGGATGGAATGTATGAGGGTTGCTGAGGGAAGGAATGGTGGAAATAGCCGAGGCACTGGCCAGAATATTCCAATCCCTCTTGGATATGGGCAGGATGACATATTTCCACAGGCTCACCACTCTCTGGGTGAAGAAACTTCTCCTCATCTCAGTCCTGAAAGTTTTACCCCGTATCCATGGACTATGAGCCCTAGTTCGCGAGTCCCCCACTATCGGGAACATCCTTCCTGCATCTACCCTGTCAAGTCCTGTTAGTATTTTATAGGTTTCGATGAGATCCCTCCTCACTCTTCTGAATTCCAGTGAATAGAATCCTAATATCTCTCCTCATAAGACAGTCCTACCACTCCAGAAATCAGTCTGCTAAAATTCTACTGCATTCCCTCGATAGCAAGAACATCCTTCCTCAGATAAGGAGACCAAAACTGCACACAATTTTCCAAGTGCGGCCTCACCAAGGCCCTGTATAATTGCAGCAAAACATCCCTGCTCCTGTACTCGAATCCTGTCTCTATGAAGGCCAACATAACATTTGCCTTTTTTTTTTAGAGATACAGCACTGAAACAGGCCCTTCGGCCCACCGAGTCTGTGCCGACCATCAACCACCCATTTATACTAATCCTACACTAATCCCATATTCCTAACAAACATCCCCACCTGCCCCTGTATTTCCCTACCACCTACCTATACTAGTGACAATTTATAATGGCCAATTTACCTACCAACCTGCAAGTCTTTTGGCTTGTGGGAGGAAACCGGAGCACCCGGAGAAAACCCACGCAGACACAGGGAGAACTTGCAAACTCCACACAGGAAGTACCCGGAATCGAACCCGGGTCCCTGGAGCTGTGAGGCTGCGGTGCTAACCACTGCGCCACTGTGCCGCCTGTTGCAGCTGCATGCCTACCTTCAGTGACTGGTATACGAGAAGACCCAGGTCTCGCTGCATATTCCCCTCTCTCAGTTTATAGCCGTTCAGATAATAATTTGTCGTCCTGTTTTTGTTAGTAAAGTGGATAACTTCACATGTATCCACATTGTACTGCATCTGCCATGCATTTGCCCACTCACTCAACTTGTCCAAATCACCCTGAAGCCTCTCTGCATCCTCCTCACAACTCACTCTCACACCCAATTTTGTATCATCTGCAAATTTTAGAGATATTACATTTAGTTTCCTCATCTAAATCATTAATATATATTGTGAATAGCTGGGGTCCTAGCTCCGATCCCTGCGGTACCCCACGAGTCATTGCCTGCCATTCAGAAAAAGATCCGTATGTTCCAATGCTTTGTTTCCTGTCTGCCAACCAGTTTTCTATCCATCGCAATATACTACCCCCAGTCTCGTCCACTTTAATTTTACATGCCAATCCCTTACGTGAAACTTTGTCGAGAGCCTTCTAAAAATGCAACTAAACCACTTCCACTGGCTCCCCCTCATCAACTCTACTAGTTACATCCTCGAAGAATTCTAGTAGATTTATCAAACATGATTTCCCTTTCATAAATCCGTGCCTACTCTGTCCAATTCTACCATGGTTCTCCAAATGATCTGCTAAAAATCTTTGATAATGGACTCCAGGATTCCCCCCACGACCGATGTCAGGCTGACTGGTCTACAATTTCCTGCTTTCTCTCTACCTCCCTTTTTAAATAGTGGGGCTACATTAGCTACCTTCCAATCTGTAGGAACTGTTCCAGTGTCCATAGAATCTTGGAAGATGACCACCAATGCATCCACTATGTACAGGGCCACTTCCTTAAGTACTCTGGGATGTAGATTACCAGGCCATGGAATTTATCGGCATTCAATACCATCAACTTCCCCAACACCATTTCTCTACTAATGCTGATTTCTTTCAGTTCCTCTCTCTCACTAAACCCTGTATTCACCAACATTTCTGGTATGATATTGGTGTCCTCCTTTGTGAAGACAGAACCAAAGTATGCATTTAGTTGGTCAGCCATTTCTTTGTTTCCCATAATAAATTTCCCTGTTTCTGACTGTAACGGACCTACATTTGTCTTCGCCAATCTTTTCCGCTTCACATACCTATAGATTCATTTACAGTCAGTTTTTATGTTCCCCACAAGCTGACACTCGTACTCCATTTTCCCCTTCTCAATCAATTCCTTGGTGCTCTTTTGCTGAATTTTAAACTGCTCCCAATCTTCAGGTCTGTTGTTTTTTCCTGGCAAATTTATATGCCTCTGCCTTGGATCTAATGCTATCTCGAACTTTCCTTGTAAGCCATGATTTGGCTACCTTGTTAGTTTCACTTTTGTGCCAGACAGGATTAACAATTGTTGCAGTTCGTTCATGCGCTCTTTGAATGTTTGCCATTGCCTATCCAGCGTCATCTCTTTAAGTAACGTTTCCCAATGTATCATCGACAACTCATGCCTCATACCTTCGTAGCTTACTTTATTAAGATTCACGACCATAGTCTGAGAATCAACTAGGTCATGAAGAATTCTATCATATTATGGTCGCTCATCCCCAAGGGATCTCGCACAACTGGATTGTAATTATTCCTCTCTCATTACACAATAACCAGTCTAGGACAGCCTGTTCTCTAGCTGGTTCCTCAAAGAATTGGTCCTAAAAACCATCCCGTATATTCTCCAGGAATTCCTCCACAATGTATTGTGACCAATTTGATTTGCCCAATCTATATGCAGAGTCAAGAAACCCATAATTACAGATGTTCCTTTATCGGTTGCGTCTCTAATTTCCTGTTCAATGCCATTCCCAAATTCAGCACTACAGTCTGGGGGTCTATATGCAACCCCCACTAACGTTTTTTGCCCGTTGGTGTTTCTCAGCTCTACCCATACAGATTCGATATCGTCAGAGCTAATATCCTGCCTCACTATTGCGTTCATTTCCTCTTTAACCAGCAATGCAACTCCACCAAGGGTGGTGTGAATATTTGGTAGGAAGCTCAGCTCAAGACATCTCAAGGTGAACTATGTAACCACGTATGTGAACAGTTTAAGTTAGTGTCAAACATTTACAAAGGAGAGGGATGGAGTGTGTAACTAGGAAATGTTTGGAGCAGAGATAGAAAACAATGACTTCAATCTTCTCAATATTTAATTGACATTGCAGATGTGTGAGGTAATACATTTTGAAAGGATGAATGAAGAGGGACAATACAAATTAAATGGTACAACTATAAAGGTGGTGAAAGAACAGAGACACCTGGGGTGCTTGAACACATATCTTTGAAGGTGGCAGGAAAGGTTAACTAAACAGTTAATAAATATATGGGATCCTAGGGTTTATAAATAGAGGCAAAAAGAACAAAAGCAAGGACATTATGTGAAACATATATAAAATACTAGTTCAGCTGCACCTGGAGTCTTGTGTCGAATACTGGGAACCACACTTGAGGAAGGACATGAAGCCTTCGGAGAGGGTACAGAACTGTTTTACTAGAATTTGTCCAGGCATGAGGGATTACAGTTATGTAGCTGGGGTTGTTCTCCTCAGAGCAGAGAAATTTCAGAGGAGATTTGATTGAGGTGTTTAACATTAGGAAGGGTTTAGATAAAGGAAATAAAGAGAAACTGTTTCCAATGTCCAAGGGACCGGTAATCAGAGACGCAGATTTATGGCGATTGGTAAAAGAAGCAGACATGAGGATTTTGCTTCTGAGTGGTTTGGATTTGGAATGCACTGTCTGATAGGCTGATGGATACAGATTTAATAGGAGATCCCAAAAGGGAATTGGATAAATATCTGATGCTGAAGAAATGTTAGGATATAGTGAAAGAGTCAGGTAGTGGGAGTAACTGGATTGCTCTTTGAAAGGGCCAGCACTGATTTGATGGGTGGAATGACATCATTCAGGTTGTGCTATTCTGTCATTCTGTGATGATTCCCACCTGGACTTTCACAATTTTCCTATCCTTTCAACAGTTGTTTGATGAAGTACCACACAACAGCCGTGTGACCGAATTAGAAACACATGGGATTAAAGGACCAATGTCAGCCGTGGCTCAGTTTGTATCCCTCTCCCCTTTCAGATTCGAAGAGCAAGTGTCACTGCAGGACTTGATCACAAGGATCAAGGCTGACACTGCAGTCCTGTACTGAGGGAGTGTTGCACTGAGAGAGGTGCCGTCTTTTGAACAAAAAGTTAAGCCAACGCCCCACCTGCACTAAAATAAAAGCAAAAGCACTCTCAGGTGGAAGTTAAAGATCCCATTGGATTATTTCGAAGAAGCAGAGGGGAATTATCCCCAGTGTCCTGGTCAAGATTTACCATTCAATCAACATCACAAAAAACAGATCTGATCATCATCACATTGCTACTTGTCAGATCTTACAGTACAGAAATTGTCTGCCTGTTTCCCACATTACAAGAGTGACTACGCTTTAAGAAGTTCTCATTGTGTGTAAGGTGCTTTGTGCCGTCTGATGGCCATGAAAGGCACTATATAAATGCAGCTTTTAATAAAAATCAATGCCAGCATGCAGGAAATTATCTAATTTCACAGAAAGCAGAGAGTATTGGAGAATGGTTATTGTTCAGTCTGGAGGGAAGTACACAGTGGGGTGTCCCAGGGTCACAGTCGGGATCACTGTTGCTGTATGTTATTGCCGTTGGGTTGTGCACAGGGGGGGATAATGTCAACGTTTTCAGATGGACATAAGCGCAGAAATGTTAATAAACAGTGAGAAGCGGAGTAACCGACTTCAGGAAGACAGAAACTGATTGGTGAAATGGACAGGAACATGGCAGATATAATTTAACACAGTGAAATGTGAAGTGAGACATTTGGGTAGGAAGTATGAGGAGAAACAATATAAACTAAATGGTACCATTATAAAGTGGGTGGAGGATTAGAGAGACTGGGGGTGTACACACACAGATCATTGAAGGTAACATGTAGTGTCCTCGGTGTTAGAGAGAGAGATACAGAGTAATAAAATTCAGGAGGAAATGCTGATCTTTATACATCATTGGTTAGGTCCCAGCTGGAGAATTGTGTCTAATCCTGATCACCATACTTTGATAAGGATGTCAAGGACTTAGTGAAGATACAGAGGTGATTTACTGGAATGGTACCAAGGGTTCCAGGAATTCAGTTATGTGGAGAGATTGGAAAATCTGGGATTGTTCTCTTTAGAGCAGTGAAGGGTAAGAGGAGATTTAATATAGAATTCAAAATCATGAGGGGTTTTGATAGAGTATTTAATGTGAAACTGTTTCCAGTGTCAGAAAGTTCAGTATTAAGAAGACACAGATTGAAGGTAATTGACAAAGAAGCAGAGGTGAATTGATTAGAATTTTCTTACACAGAAACTTGTTGGGATCTGGAATTCACTGCCTGAAAACATGGTGGAAGCAGATTCAATAAGACCTGGGCTGTACACACACAGATGTTTGAAGGTAACATGTTGTGTCCTTGGTGTGTGAGAGAGAGGCACAGAGTAAAAAAAAAACACAGGAGGAAATGCTGATCTTTATACATCATTGGATAGATCCCAGCTGGAGAATTGTGTCCAATTCTGATCACCACACTTTGGTAAGGATGTCAAGGACTGAGTGAAGATACTGAGGTGATTTTCTGGAATGGTACCAGGGATCTGAGTACCAGTTACGTGGAGAGATTGGAAAAGCTGGGGTTGCAATGAAGGGTAAGAGGAGATTTAATATAGAATTTAAAATCATGAAGGGTTTTGATGGGATAATTAATGTGAAACGGCTTCCAGTGTCAGAAAGTTCAGTATTAAGAAGACACAGATTGAAAAAGAACCAGAGGTGAAATGAAAAGAATTTTCTTACACAGCGAGTTGTTGGAATCTGGCATTCACTGCCTGAAAAGATGGTGGAAGCAGATGCAATAATATATTTCAAAAGGAAATTTAACACATACTTGAAAAGGAGAAAAAAACGCAGGAGTCTGGGGAAAGAGGAGGGGAGATGAACTAATTAGATAGTTTTAGTTTAGTTTAGAGATACAGCACTGAAACAGGCCCTTTGGCCCACCGTGTCTGTGCCGACCATCAACCACCCATTTATACTAATCCTACACTAATTCCATATCCCTACCACATCCCCATCTATCCCTAAATTTCCCTACCACCTACCTTTACTAGTGGCAATTTATAATGGTCAATTAACCTATCAACCTGCAAGTCTTTGGCATGTGGGTGGAAATCGGAGCACCCGGAGGAAACCCACGCAGACACAGGGAGAATTTGCAAACTCCACGCAGGCAGTAACCCGGGTGGCTGGAGCTGTGAGGCTGCGGTGCTAACCACTGCACCACTGTCCTGCCCCTGCGCCACTGTGCCGATTAATACCAGCTGGAGTGGTACTGAGTCTCACTCACACACCAGGAAAGAGCCAATTCAAACCAGACCTCTATTAATAGCAGCTGGAGTGGAACCGAGTCCCACTCAAGCACCAGGAAAGAGACAGTTCATTCCAGGCCACCATTAATACCAGCTGGAATGGTACTGAGTTCCACTTACACAGCAGGAAAGAGACAATTCAATCTAGGCCTCTATTAATACTAATTAGATAGCTCTTTCAAAGAGACAGTACTGACACAATGGGCCGACAGACCTCCTTCTGTGCTGCATCAATCTCTGATTCTATGAGCAATAAACAGAGAGTGAAGAGAGAGAGGGGGGGAAAGTGTGAATGACGGAAAGGGAAATAGCAAGAACGAGAAAATCGGGTTTGCATCGCTTTGTCGGCAGAGGGATCATGATCCGCACGTGTCCGCTCCTGTTGAGGCAGGTGACACATAAACCTCCTGCTATGTCCTCATTTCCATGAAAAATTCGTGTCGCCCATGGTGACCCGCGCTGCTGTTTGCCTGCACATTTAACAGGAGCCTAACTGTGTGTGAGGCTGGCTCGTCTTTCAGCCAGCATTCAGCTCTTAAAGACAGTCTGTCCCTCTTGAAGGGAAGCTGCACTGAATCACAGGAGGCTGCTGCTTCTGACTGTGAATGCTGCAATTGGAGACAAGGTAAATGGAATACTAGGACAGAGAGAGGGCTCTGCGGCTCACGAATGCGGTGCTGGAGGCCTTAGTCATGGAGAGTAACAGGAGAAGAGAGCCCATGTTTCTGTAGGGTGGTGTGGAGACCCTCAAGAAACACCCTCCGAAGGGAATGGGAGCAAGTGGCCACGGAGGTGAATGCAAGAAGTCTGGCCCCGACGACCTGGCAGCAGAGCCAGAAGAAGTTTAATGAGCTCACACGGGTGGTAAATGTCAGTGACTTCATCACCACATGGCATCTCCTACCCTCAACACCACCAACCTCTCACACTGCTCAATATAACACACCCCTATCACTCACCCATCAGCAGTCCCTAACACTCAGGACTCACACCTAACATGCACATACTCCACCTTACCCTCACACACCTTCCACTGATACCAGCCTCACACCCATCTCTCACTGCCTCCACATATCTCCAGCTATTCAGCTACGGTAGGCACAGCACCCAAACACAGTGCAACACAGTCACAGACATTCTGCCCTCTCTCTTACAGGACAAGGTGGCCCATAATCACAGGGAGCAGCAGTGAACCGGCGGGGACCAGGCATACCTTAATCCCCTGAGCCTGAGGGAGGAGATGGTTCTCCACATCATGGGACCGGCTGTGACAGAGCCCGTAGCATCCGGCATCACCGAGAGCATTCAGGATGATGCTATGTTCCTGCCTTATGTCCCTTCTTAACTCCCACCTCCCCCTCACCCTGCTGTCTGGGATGATGTACAAGCTGCAGATGGCGGGACCATGGACCTCCTGCTTTCCATCCCACCCCCAATCCCTGACCGAACCCTCCCTTTCTGAATTTATACTTTCCGATAATAACCCAAAACTGCCAGTTTCCCAGTCACAGCAGATCCAGGAGACAGAGAGAGAGAGCAGCGGCACAGCACTGATGGTGAAGTCCCATCACTTGGTCTGATACTCACAGTCACCAGATCAAATACTTGCATTGTGTCATCCTTACAGGCTGGTATAGAGACACAATCTGCACGGGTTGAGTCACCGAGCACGAGTGAGCTGCAGCCAGGCCAGGGGGAAAGGATAGTTCATGTGTCAGCTCACCGGAGGGCGAGGTCACAAACCTGTTATAATACACAGGACTCAGATGTGAACATTGCTGGAACAGCATACAGGAGAATGCTGATGGACATGTAGACTGAGATACTTGGTCCATTGACAGGCCTGTCAGACAGTCTGTTGTCACTGTCAAGGAACACGGAGGAGTCCAGCTCCAACATGGTACAGGGCATTTCACAGAGCTTGAAGCCCATTCTTTCCCCTGTGGAAGTGGTCACTAACTCCATGACAGCACTAGTGGACCCAGCCGTGATACAGTGTCTGATACCATTGTCTCAGCTTCCACTGCAGCACAGACGGCAGACACCCAAAGTCTCAGTGCTGCAGTGGAAGCTCAGATTGAGGACATGAGATCCATGTTTGCTGCCAGGCAGGATCAGACAGCTGTTATCATGGCTGTGGATCTTAGTGTTCAAAGGGGTTTGCAGGCTCTCACAGCAGTCCAGCCATCTGTGATCCAGTAGATTACCTGGATTGCTGAGGTGTCGCCCCTTGGCTGTGACAGTGTCTCTGTGGAGCATGAACTTGCTGTCCTCTCTCAGGATGACAGTATTTGTCCTCCATTCACTGCCACTCCACTAGTGTCCTTGCTGTTCCCCATCAGCCAGCCCAGGCTGCTGCTGCCCATGTCGAGGTGGTGCAATCCGACTACGAACCCGGAAAGCCCTGTGCTGCTCGAGGACGTCCTGCAAGGCCATCTGCAGTCTCCTCCAATGAAAGTCAGCAGCCTTCCACCAGCCATGCTGCAGTCACTGGGAAACACTGTGTAGGAGCACTAGACAAGTCGAGGGAAGCCACAAGACAGGCACTAAGGGAATACACAAGGGTGAATAGTTCAGTTTTGTTTGTATAATTGGATGTGTTGTTCGATAAAGATGTTAATGAAAATGTTTTTGTTGGTGTTTTTCATTGAGGGTGGTGACCAAGGGGACACTGTGATGGGGCGTCTCAGATGGGTGTATTGGGGGAGAATAGGGGATCCATGGTGGGAAAGGGAAGTTGTCCTATGGAACCAGAATCTTAGCAGTGACTTTCCGACAGCCTGTCCGGGTCGATGGCATCCAGTAAATATCCTCCCGGTCTCCTCCTCCTCCTCCTCTGAGGTGTCCTCCGGATTCCTGTTGCCAATGCCTGTTTCCTCATGCTAGTGATGATATGAAGGGTGCAGCAGAACACCATGAACTTAGACACCTGCTCCAGTTTGTACAGGAGGACTCCCTCCGAGCGGTTCAGACATCGGAAGCATCGCTTCATCACACCGATGATCTGTTCCACCATGTTCCTGGTGACTCCATTGCTCACGTCATACACATGTTAATTGTGTGAGGTTGGTTGGCGGTGGGAGGTGGTTTGCGGATGTAGAAACATGAGCTGTGTCTAGAGAATGGAATCTTTCATCTCCGAGGAGCCACATTCTGGTTCTGCATGGCGGCCAAAGTGTTGGAACCGGCTGACTGCATCAGAATGAAAGTATGGTGGCTGCTGCCAGGATACAGGACATTCGCCAACATGATGTACTGGGCATGCTCACACACCAACTGTACATTCATGGAGTGAGAGTTTTTCCAGTTCTTGTACCTCTCCCCCTTCACAACGGGGGCCCCGCAGAGACACCCACACCATCAGGAATCCCGCTATCCTGACAAAGCCACGGGATCTCCCATCCTGCCTCCCCCTGCTGATGGGAGAAAATGATGACATCGATGGTCACCGTCACCTCCCAGAATCATCAATGGACAACACACAAGACGAGTAACTACTGGTCAGTTAGTTTAACATCAGTGGCGAGTAAGGTTTTAGAAACAATAATCAGTGAAAAAGGACAACACACACTTGGAGAGGTTTGAGTTAATTACGGATTGTCAGCACGGATTTCTAAAAGACAGATTATGCTTGATGAACTAATTGAATTGATTTCGATGATCAGAGAAGGTTGATGAAGGGAATGTGGTGGATGTTGTCTACCTGGATTTTATTAAATGAAGAACCACACAAAAGCTTGGTTAACAAAATTGAAGCTCATGGAATAGCATCCAAATGGATCAAAAATTGTCCAAAGGACAACAAAAAGAGTCTTGTGTTAAATGGCTGTTTTTCAGACGGGAGAATGGTAGACAGTGATGTTCCCCAAGGGTCAGTGCTAGGAACGCTGATTTTTTTTTCCTTTCTATATATAAATGACATGCACCTTGGAATGCAAAGTAAAATTTCAAAATTTTCCGATGATACCAATCTTGTAGGTGTGATAAACAGGGAGGATGATACAAACCATCCGCAACAGAACATAGATAGGCTGGCAGAATGGACAGAGAAGTGGCAGGTAGAATTTATTACAGAGCAGTGTGCGGTGATGTATTTCGTCAGAAGGAATAGGAAGGCAATGTAGACTGAATGACAAATTACTAAAGATTGTGCAGGAACAGAGGGACCTGGGCCTCCATATGCACTGATCTTTGAAGGTGGCAGGACATATTAGGAGAGTGTTTAGCAAATCATATCAGATCTTGGGCTTCATCATTACAGACAAAGATGCAAAGGCAGGAAAGTTATGCTGAAACGTTATAAAGCTTTGGTTAGGCCTCAATTAGAGAAGTGTGTCCAGTTCTGGTCACCACACTTTCGGAAGGATGTGAAGGTCCTTGAGAGGGTGCAGAGGAGATTTACCAAAATGGTTTCAGGGATGGGGGTTTAGCGACAAGGTTAGTTTGGAGAAGATGGAGTTGTTCTCCCTGGAGTAAAGGAGATTTAGAGAGCTTTGGTAGAGGTGTACAAGATTATGATAAGTTTAGATAAGACAGACAAGGAAACACTTTTCCCATTAACTGATGAAACACGGACTGGGGGACAGAGATGGAAGGTTTTGGGTAAGAGATGCAGGGGGCATATGAGGAGGAACATTTTAAGACAGTGGGTGGTAATAAGCTGGAACTCATTGCCCATGAGGGTGGTGGAAGCCAAGACAATCAATGATTTCAAAAGGAAACTGGATGGGCACCTGAAGGAAATGAACTTGCAGGGATACGGGGATTGAGTGGGAGAGTGGGACTGACAGAATGGTTCCACACAGAGATGGCACGGAGGGGCCGAATGGCCTCCTCCTGTGTCGTAGATGTCTCTATCACTCTCTGTTACTCCATGTTAGATATGGCTCCTGCTCCTGCCTGGAAAGATCCAGATGCATGGAAGTTCAATGAAACTGTGATCTTAACAGCTACGTCCTCACCCTGGTCTGAGGCTCCAGGTCGTCTTACAGGACGTGACACAGCTCTGTGACCACATCGTTACTGAATCAGAGTCACCTCACGCACTGCTCCTGGGTCAGGTGTAGGTAGGAAAAGTGCTCTGAGAAAACCCGGATTGGGTAGGGCAGATTCCCCTTCCTCCTTACTCTTGACAGAGCTTCCCCTATCTGCAGCCTCTGCCACATTTGTTGTTCGTGTTACAGACCCAGAGACACTACAGTCCACATCCCTCGTCCAGAGTTGAGTCACCAAATCCTTTGTCCTCCCTGAATGTCTGCAGCAGCTCACAACACAACCTCCAGAAAACCATCCACAGCACCTCCGCTAACTTTACAATAGCAGAAGTAAGTCAAAAGCCCCTCACCTGTAAGCTGGATGCCTGGTCCTTTTAAATAACACTAGAGGGGGTTCCTCGTGCTGCTGAATGTATGTTCAGCTGAGAGCGACTAACACAGATGGTCAGTGGACATGCACAGACCAAGTTTCAAAGACGTACATCAAAGCTGTCAGAATCGCTCACTGACGTCACATTCAAACCCTCCTCAAATGAGCATCACATGCATGTTACAACAGGACTAGACCGTTGCCCAGCATGGGGGACTGTGCTGACCACACTGGAGCCCTGTCCAGCATGGGGCACTGTGCTGCCCACACTAGAGCCCTGTCCAGCATGGGGCACTGTACTGACCACACTAGAGCCCTGTCCAACATGGGACACTGTACTGACCACGCTAGAAGTAGCCGGCTGTGCAATTCACATCATTTTATGAAACCAGGTTACCATAGCGTTGGCACCAGCGGGGCCATAGATTGAAAATCACAGCAGGGGAAGATAGGGATTTAAAACAACTCACTTTATGAAGGAAATTGGACATAAAGATTTTCAAGAATATGGAATATGGACAGGGGAATGGGATTAATTGGAGGGGCGAGCCATGGAGAGATTCAAACACAAAAATGAGAATATTAAAATTAAGGTGCTGTCAGACCGGGAGTCAATGTAGATCAGTGAGCACAGAGATGGTGGGTGATCAGGAGTTAGGATACAGGTAGCAGAGTTCTGGATGATCCGTGGTTTATGGAGTTTTATAACTGGGAGGTGACCAGGATAGACTTGGAATAGTCAAATGTGGATTTAACAAAGGTGCAGATGAGGGTTGATGCAGCAGATGGGCTGAGGCAGAGGTGGAGACATGTGATATTACAGAGGTGGGAGTCGGCACGGTTGATGACGGCGAGAATATGGAGATGAACTCAGCTCAGATTTATATAGAACGCAGAGGTTGTAAACAGTCTGGTTCAGCCTCAGACATTAGCCAGGGTGGGGGATGAGTTTGACAGATAGGGGATGGAGTTTGTATGGAAACCAATGACACCGCTTCCGGCTTCCCGAAGTTTACATTACAGAACCATATTTCAGAGATCTCCTGGCTGGAAATAGAAACAGCAGCAGAAGCAAAGATGAGACAGTAAATGACAAAAACTGTAATACTATTTGCAATGGTTTATCGAGCTAATAGTTGGAGATATTCACCAAGAATAATAACAGCAGCAAGCAGGGTAGAGTAAATGACAGGAGCAGTAATGCAGATAAAAACTGTTTATAGAATTAATAGCTGGACAGAGAGAGAGAGAGAGACTTACCAGGGACACCAACAATAGCGAGAATGGGATAGTAAATGTATTGAATAATCTTAAGTGCGTGATGGAATCGCGAGTTTAATGAGAACCAATCATAATATGTAGAAAGAATGTAGATATCCCAGGATAGACTCCTGTCCACTTTTGTAGCATTCCAATCTATTGTTCCCAGATTCTGATCCATCCTCTCCCTCTCTCTGGAGCCACTGACAAATGTTAGTGCCCGGGTTATGCTCCAGTTCACAGTATGGGATCACACATTGAAAGGAGTCCCATTTTAATAGAAGATGGAAACCCGCCAGTGACACAATTAGGATCCATGGAGACTGACATTAATTACAGTCACTGAACAAACAGGTTCAGTTAACCACTTTCAATCCAGGCACTTTCTGCATACAATAAAGTTGAACATTTACCCAGTCTGGATGGGATGTATGAGGGTTGCTGAGGGAAGGAATGGTGGCAATAGTAGAGGCACTGGCCAGAATCATTCAATTCTCCTTGGATATGGGAGTGGTGACAGAGGACTGGACAGTTGCAAATGTTGCAACCTGTTTAAAAAAGGAGAGATAGCAGAAACCCTACAATTATTAACCACACATACTAGTGTCACCACTGGGGGAAAATGTAGAGGTGACAACCCAGGAAAAAAATATTTGTTACTTGGAAAAACAGTGGATAGTAACTGGCTAGCAACATGGATATGCTCATGAAAAATCATGTCTGACAAAACTCAACAACAACAACTTATATTTATCTAATGCCTTTAACATTGTAAAACATCCCAAGGTGCTTCACAGGAGCATTAAGAAGCAAAGTATAACGCTGAGACACTACAGGAGATATTACGTCAGATGACCAACAGCTTAGTCAAAGAGGTAGGTTTTAAGGAGTGTCTAAAAGGAGGAAAGCGATGTGGAGAGGCGAAGAGGTGCAGGGAAGATATTACACAGCTTAGGGCCCCGGCAGCTGAAGGCACGGCCGCCAGTGGTGCAGTGATTACAATCAGGGATGCACAAGAGACCAGAATTAGAGGAGCACAGATATCTCGGTGGGTGTGGTGATGGAGGAGATACCAGAGGTAGGGAGGGACGAGGCCATGGAGGGATATGGAAACAAGGTGGAGAATTTTAAACTCAAGACATTGCTTAACCGGGAGACAATGTCAGTCAGTGATAGACGAAACTGACTTGGTGTGAACTAAGGCATGGGCAGCAGAGTTTTGGATGACCTCAGGTTTACAGAGAGTAGAATGTGGGAGATCAGCCAGGAGTGAGTAAGAATAATCACATCTAGAGGTGACGAAGGCATGAATGAGGTTTCAGCTGCAGATGGACTGAGACAGGGGTGAAGTCAGGTGATGTTATTCAGGTGGAAATAGGCGGCTGTAATGATATCCTGAAAATGAGGTTAACGATCATTTTGTGGTGAAATGTGACACCAAGGTTGCAAACAGACTGTCTTAATCTCAAACTGTTGGCAGGGAGAGGGATTGAATCAATAGCAAGGGAACAAAGTTGGAGGGTGGAGTGAAAGCAATGATTTCAGTCTTCCAAATATTTAATATTGGCTAAAGAACAGAAAACAGAGTGAAGTGGTGAAAGGTTGTTGTTCAGACTCGATGGCAGTACATACTGGTGTTCCCCAGGACTTGGTATTAGGACCACTGCTCTTTTTGTTCTTGGAAAACCTGGGGTGGGTAGGGCAGTGTCCCCCCCTCCTCCCTCTTTACAGAGCATCCCCTCTCTGCAGCCTCTGCTCCATTTGTTGATCATGTTCCAGTCCCCATACCTCGTCCAGAGTTGGGTCACCAAATCCTCTGTCCTCCCTGAATGTCTGCAGCAGCTCACTACACAACCTTCAGAAAACTATACACAGCATCTCCACTAACTTTAGAATCGCAGAAGTAAGTCAAAGGCCCCTCACCTGTAAGCTGGATGCCTGGTCCTTTTAAATAACACTAGAGGGGGTTCCTCGTGCTGCTGAATGTATGTTCAGCTGAGAGTGACTAACACAGATGGTCAGTGGACATGCACAGACCAAGTTTCAAAGACGTACATCAAAGCTGTCGGAATATCTGATTGACACCATATTCAGACCCTCCTCACGTGACAGACACATACACGTTACACCCACGCTATCATCCCGGCCAGCCTGGGTGTCCTGTACAATGTGCTGATGTGACTGGCAGTTTTATGGATCCAAACTTCCGCAGCACCTTTGGAGCTGGAGAGATTAAATGTGTGGTCAGGGAGAGACACAGAGGGGTGAGGCCATGGAGGTATTGATCACACGAGTGAGAATATTAACATTGAGGCATTGCTGGACATAGGAACATGGGACTCTGAAACACGAGTAACCAATTCGGCCCTTTGAGCCTGCTCCAACATTCGATAAGATCATGGCTTAACATGGCTGAACTCTTATTTTTATATTGCATCCCATAGTTCCAGTCTCCCCACACGAAGAAACATCTTCCCGGTATCGGCTCGATCAAGTCCACTCAGGCTCTTCCATGTTTCACTCTGATCACCTCTTGTTCTTTCATAATACAATGGCTATAGCACAACCTTTTCAACCTTTCTTCATAAAATCAGCCCTCCACTCGCTGAATGATTCGAATGGACGTTGCCTTACCTGCCTCGAATGCAATTATATTATTTTTATCAAATAAGAAGACTAAAACTGTACACAGTACACCTGATGAATTCTCGCCAAAGCCCTGCGCAGCTGCAGTAAAACTTCCCACTTTTATACACGATTCCCTTTGCAATAAACACTAACATTCCATTTGCCTTTCTAATCACTTGCTGTCCCTGTATACTAACTCTTTCTGATTTATGTACCAGGACACTCAGATCCCTCTGTACCACCGAGCTCTGCACGCTTTCTACATTTAAATAGTATACTGCTTTTTTATTCTTCCTGCCAAAGTAGACAACGTCACATTTTATCACATTATACTCCATCTGCCAAGTTTTTGCCAATCTCATTTAACCTATTTATATGCCTTTGTAAACTATTTGCCTCCTCTTGACGACTTACTTTCCTTCCCATCTTGCTGTCATCGGCACATTTAGCGACCACACATCCTATCCCTGCACCCAAGTCATTGATACGGACTGTAAATAGTTGAGGCCCCAGCACTGATCCCTGTAGTACTTCACCAGTCACTGTTTTCCAACACAAAAAGACCCATTTATCCCTAGTCTCTGTTTCCTGTTAGCTAACCAATCCTTTATCCATGCCAATATGTTACCCCCTATCCCGTGCCTTTTGGAAATCCAAATACACCACATCTACAGGTGCCCCTTTATTCACCTTGTTTGTCACTTCCTCAAAGAGCTTAAATATATTAGTTATATATGATTTCCCTTTCACAAAATCATGTTGATTCTGTCTGATCCCGTGATGATTTTCTCGGTATGCTGCTATAACCTCCTTTTCAATGGATTCCAGCAATTCCCTATGACTGATTTTAGGCTAACTGGCCTATAGATTCCTGTTTTTTGTTTCCCTCCTTTCTTGAACAAATGTGTTACATTTTCTATTTTCGAATCCGCTGGGATCCATCCAGAATCTAAGGAATTTTGGAATATTATAATCAATGCCTACACTATCTCTGCAGCTACATACTTTAAGGCCCTAGGATGCAGGCCATCTAATCGTGGGGACTTGTCATACGAACATAGAACATACCAATTAGGAGCAGGAATAGGCCACTTGGCCCTTCGAGCCTGCTCCACCATTCAATAAGATCATAGCTGATTTGATTGTAACCTCAATCCACATTCCCGCCTACCCCCAATAACCAGTCACCCACTTGCACAACAAGCATCTATCTACCTCTGCTTTAAAAAATATTCAAAGTCTCTGTTTCTACTGCCTTTTGAGGAAAAGAGTTTCAAAGACTCACGACCCTCGGAGAAAAACAATTCTCCTCATCTCTGTCTTTAATGGGCGACCCCTTATTTTTTAACAGTGACCCTTAGTTCTAGATTCTCCCACAAGGGGAAACATCCTTTCCACATCCACCCTGTTAAGAACCCTCAGTATCATATATGTTTCAATCAAGTCGCCTCTTGCTCTTATATCCAGTGGCTATAAGCCGAGCCTTTTCAACCTTTTCTCCTGAGACAACCTGCCCATTCAAGGTATTAGTCTGGTCAACCTTCTCTGAATGCTTCCAATACATTTACATCCTTCCTTAAATAAGGAGACCAATACTGCACACAGTACTCCAGACATGGTCTCACCAATTTCCAGTATAACTGTAGCATAAACCTCCCTACTTTTATGTTCAATTTCCCATAAATGATATCATTCTATTAGCCTTCCTAATAACTTGCGGAAACTGCATACTAACCTTTTGATATTCATGCACAAGGGCACCCAGATCCCCCTCTATCTTAGAGTTCTGCAATCTCTCACCATTTAGATCATATGCTTCTTTTCTACCTGCCAAAATGGAAAATTTCACATTTTCTCACATTATACTCCATTTGTTTCCCACTTACTTAACCGATTTATATCCCTCAGCATCCTCCTTATGTCTTCTTCACATGTCACTTTCCTATCTATCGTTGTATCATCATCAAATTTAGCAACCATACCTTCAGTCCTTTCATCCAAGTCATTTATATGAATTGTAAAACGTTGAGACCCCAGCACATATTACTGTGGCAGACCACTCGTCACATCTTTCCAAGCAGAAATTGGCCCATTTATGCCTACTCTCTGTTTCCTGTTAGCTAGTCAATCCTCTATCCATGCCAATATTTTTCCCCCTGCACCATGAGCTTTTATTTTGAGCAATAGCCTTTGACGTGGCACCTTATTAATGGCCTTCTGAAAATCTACGTACATTACATCCATCAATTGCCCCTTATCCACAGCACATGTTACTTCTTCAAAGACCTGCAATAAATTGTTTAAACATGATTTCCCTTTCACAAACTCATGTTGATTCTGCCGGATTACCTTAACCTTTTTAAAAGCCCTGCTACATCATCTTTAATAATAGCTTCGAACATTTTACCTAAGAGAGATGTTAAACTAACTGGCCTGTAGTTTCCTGCTTTCTGTTTCCCTTACTTTTTGAAGAAAGCAGTTACATTCACTATTTTCCAATCTAACAGAACCTTCCCCGAATCTAGAGAACTTTGGAAAATTAAAACTAATGCATCAACTATCTCACTAGACACTATCTTTTAACACCCTACAATCAAGTCCATCAGGACCTGGGAACTTGACAGCCCACAGCTCCATCTACTTGCTCAGTACCACTTCCCTGGTTGTTGGAATTTTCTTCAGTTCCTTCCCCAACCACCACCCCCTTCCATTTCCTGGCTCACTGCGAATACTGGGGTGTTACTTGTATCCTCTATAGTGAAGACTGAAGCAAAATTCATGTTCAATTCACCTGTTATCTCCTTATTATTCATTATTAATTACCCAGACTCACTTTCTATAGGACCAACGCTCACGTTGTTAACTCGTCTTTAAATATTTAGAACCTCTTACTATCTCCTCAGCCAGGTGTTAGATTTAGATGTAGGTGAGCACTTTGGTGATAGTGACCACAATTCGGTTAGGTTTACCTTAGCGATGGGCAGGGACAGGTATATACCGCAGGGCACAAATTATAGCTGGGGGAAAGGAAATTATGATGCGATTAGGCAAGATTTAGGATGCGTAGGATTTGGAAGGAAACTGCAGGGGATGGGAACAATCGAAATATGGAGCTTATTCAAGGAGCAGCTACTGCGTGTCCTTGATACGTATGTACCTGTGAGGCAGGGAGGAAGTTGTCGAGCGAGGGAGCCGTGGTTTACGAAAGAAGTTGAAGTGCTTGTCAAGAGGAAGAAGAAGGCTTATGTTAGGATGAGACGTGAAGGCTCAGTTCGGGCGCTTGAGAGTTACAAGCTAGCCAGGAAGGATCTAAAGGGAGAGCTAAGAAGAGCAAGGAGAGGACACGAGAAGTCATTGGTGGATAGGATCAGGGAAAACCCTAAGGCTTTCTATAGGTCTATCAGTAATAAAAGAATGACTAGAGTTAGGTTAGGGCCAATCAAGGATAGTAGTGGGAAGTTGTGTGTGGAATCAGAGGAGGTAGGGGAAGTGTTAAATGAATATTTTGCGTCAGTATTTACAGTAGAGAAAGAAAATGTTGTCGAGGAGAATACTGAGATTCAGGCTACTAGGCTAGATGGGATTGAGGTTCACAAGGAGGAGGTGTTATCAATTTTGGAAAGTGTGAAAATAGATAAGTCCCCTGGGCCAGATGGGATTTATCCTAGGATTCTCTGGGAAGCCAGGGAGGAGATTGCAGAGCCTTTGTCCTTGATCTTTATGGCGTCATTGTCGACAGGAATAGTGCCGGAAGACTGGAGGATAGCAAATGTTGTCCCCTTGTTCAAGAAGGGGAGTAGAGACAGCCCTGGTAATTATAGACCTGTGAGCCTTACTTCGGTTGTGGGTGAAATGTTGGAAAAGGTTATAAGAGACAGGATTTATAATCATCTTGAAAAGAATAAGTTCATTAGCGACAGTCAGCACGGTTTTGTGACGGGTAGGTCGTGCCTCACCAACCTTATTGAGTTTTTCGAGAAGGTGACCAAACAGGTGGATGAGGGTAAAGCAGTGGATGTGGTGTGTATGGATTTCAGTAAGGCGTTTGATAAGGTTCCCCATGGTAGGCTATTGCAGAAAATACGGAAGTATGGGATTGAACGTGATTTAGAGCTTTGGATCAGAAATTGGCTAGCTGAAAGAAGACAGAGGGTGGTGGTTGATGGCAAATGTTCATCCTGGAGTTTAGTTACTAGTGGTGTACCGCAAGGATCTGTTTTGGGGCCACTGCTGTTTGTCATTTTTATAAATGACCTGGAAGAGGGTGTAGAAGGTTGGGTTAGTAAATTTGCGGATGACACTAAGGTAGATGGAGTTGCGGATAGTGCCGAAGGATGGTATCAGGTACAAAGGGACATAGATAGGCTGCAGAGCTGGGCTGAGAGATGGCAAATGGATTTTAATGCGGAAAAGTGTGAGGTGATTCACTTCGGAAGGAGTAACAGGAATGAAGAATACTGGGCTAATGGGAAGATTCTTGGTAGTGTAGATGAACAGAGAGATCTTGGTGTCCAGGGGCATAAATCCCTGAAAGTTGCTACCCAGGTTAATAGGGTTGTTAAGAAGGCATATGGTGTGTTAGCTTTTATTAGTAGGGGGAACGAGTTTCGGAGCCACGAGGTCATGCTGCAGCTGCACAAAACTCTGGTGAGACCGCACCTGGAATATTGCGTGCAGTTCTGGTCACCGCATTATAGGAAGGACATGGAAGCTATGGAAAGGGTGCAGAGGAGATTTACTAGGATCTGGCCTGGTATGGAGGGAAGGTCTTACGAGGAAAGGCTGAGGGACTTGAGGTTGTTTTCGTTGGAGAGAAGGAGGAGGAGAGGTGACTTAAAAGAGACATATAAGATAATCAGAGGGTTAGATATGGTGGATAGTGAGAGTCTTTTTCCTCGGATGGTGATGGCAAACACGAGGGGACATAGCTTTAAGTTGAGGGGTGATAGATATAGGACAGATGTCAGAGGTAGTTTCTTTACTCAGAGAGTAGTAGGCGCGTGGAACGCCCTGCCTGCAACAGTAGTAGACTCGCCAACTTTAAGGGCATTTAAGTGGTCATTGGATAGACATATGGATGAAAATGGAATAGCGTCGGTCAGATGGTTTCATAGGTCGGCGCAACATCGAGGGCCGAAGGGCCTGTACTGCGCTGTAATGTTCTAATTCTAATTCTAATCTGTCTTTTTTATTTCTTGTCTGTTTTCTCTCGTATTCTAATTTTTACCTCCTTATTAATCTTTAACTGTTCTTTGCTGCTGTTTATAATCTGTCAAATCTTCTGACCTGCCACTCACCTTTGCATAATTATATGCTTTTTCTTTAAGTTTAATTCTATATTTAACAATTTCAGTTCACCACTGATGGCGGGTCCTGTCAGACTTTAGGTGTAATAGTTCCCTGGTGAGGGTGATTATTTGAATTTCCTCTCTCCCTTTTTGCCTCTTGATTTAGTATCTTTGGAACGTTTTCTAGGTTTTCTACAGTGAAAGCAGACACAAAATTTCTGTTTAACCATTCCTCCATGTCCTTGTTTCTTATGATTAATTCCCCAAACTCACTCTCTAGAGGACTAACACTAACTTTAGTTACTCTTTTCCGTTTTAAATACTTGTAGAAACTCATACTCTCTGTTTATGTTGCCAGCTAGCTTTCTCCCACACTATACTTTTTCACGCTTATTTTCTTTTGTCATTCATTGCTGGTTCTTAAAGTCTGTCCAAGCTTTTCACCTACCATTAATCTTTGCAGATTTGTACAGTGTTTCTTTAAATTTAATATTATCCTTATATTCCCTATTTAACCACGTATGATGCAACCTTCTCCAAGAGTCTTTCTTTCTCAGAGATAAATCTTTGCTGAGAGTTGTTAAGTGTCTCCTTTAAGGTCTGCCACTGCATCTCGAATGTTCTAACTTTTAATCTCGTTTCCCAGTTTACTTTAGTTGAATATGCCTTCATATCCTTATAATTACCTTGATTTGGGTAAAAACAAAACACCGTCTTAGACCACAGTTTTCCCTTCATTCTGAACGTTGAAATTCTATCATGTTATGATCATTGTCGCCAAGAAGCTCCTTTACCATGAGGTTCTTGTTTAATACTTTCTCACTGCGCATTACCAGTTCCAGAACAGCCTGCTCCTAGTTGTCTCTAGAACGTTTTGCTCTCAGGAATTTTCACGAATAAACTTTATGAACTAATTTCCCAGGTGACCTTTGCCAATCTGATTTGCCCAATCTAAATGTAGATTAATGTCACCCATGATTATTGTGGTACCTTTCTTACACAACCCATTTATTTCTTCCGGTATACTCTGTTCTGCAGAAACCAATGTAGGTCACTGAGCACAGGGATGTTGTGTGAACGAGACTTTGTGCGAGTTTGGATATGGAAAGCAGAGTTTTGGATAGACTGTTGTTTATGGCAGTTCGTAACAGGGATGGTAACCAGGACAGCATTGGTATAGTAGATTTGACAAAGGCACAGACCAGAGTTTATGCAGCAAATGGGCTTACATGAAGGACGATATTATGTTCGTTGTTAAGAACAGTAAAACAGTTAATCATAGAAGTAATAGCTTGATAGAGAGACTTACCAGGGGCACCAATAGCAGCGAGGATGGGATAATAAATGTATTGAGTTATCCTCAGTGCGAGATAGATCCGATCCGCTAATGTCATCCAAGAATCATCTGCAGTAAGATAGTCAAACCAAAAGGATAAACTCCTGCCCATTGTTGTAACATTCCAATCTATTGTTCTGAGATTCTGACCCATTGTTGTAACATTCCAATCTATTGTTCTGAGATTCTGACCCATTGCTCTAACATTCCAATCTGATGTTCTCAGATTCTGACCTACGGTTGTAACATTCCAATCTATTGTTCTCAGATTCTCATCGATCCTCTCCCTCTCTCTCGCTGGAGCTGCTTTTCCCTGTTCCCGCCGGCAGTGATGCTGCTGCTGACACTCTGGGATAACACATTGAAAGGAACCTCTTATTAATAGAAGAGGGAAGCCCTCCGGTGACACAATTAAGGTCCATAGAGAACGACATTAATTACAGTCACTGAACAAACAGGTTCAATTAACCCCTTTCAATCCAACACCTTTTGTACCACAATAAAGTAGAATATGAACCCGGTCTGGATGGGATGCATAAGACTTGCTGAGGGAAGGAATGGTGGAAACAGCAGAGGCACTGGCCAGAATCTTCCAATCCTCCTTGGATATGAGAGTGGCGACAAGGGACTAGAGGGTTGTACGTATGACACCCAGCCATATATGGAGATATTGGGTCAGATGACCAACAGCTTGGTGAAAGAGTATCTTAAATAAGGAAAGTGAGCGGAGAGGCAGAGAGGCAGAGAGGTGGAGCTCTGTTGGGAGAGTATTCCAGAGCATGGCACCTAAACAACTGAAGGTGCAGCCTCCAATGGTGGATTAATTAAAATCAGGTACACAGAAGAGGCCAGAAAGAGAGGAGTGCATACTGGTTTGGACATCTCGAGATAGAAAGAAAGTTCACACCAGAACACTGTGTGCTCATCACTAAGAGCGGGGTGAGCTTTAAGAGAGTTTGAATAAGTAAAACCAGGAATACAATGTCATTAGCAGATCACAGGAAATCGTCAATTGGTAACCTGGCGGGGAACAATACAGGCACACCTGGGGAGACGGACATCCTAAGGATTATCGAGCTGTATGATGTCTCTTCAGACTACTAGAAAAGAATGGATGCCCACCAAAGCTACTAAGTATCATCACCTCGTGCCATGACAACATGAAAGGCACAATTCAACATGGTGGCTCTTCATCAGTGCCCTTTCCTATCCTTAGTGGTGTGAAACAGGGCTGTTTTCTCGCACCCACTCTTTTGGGGATTTTCTTCTCCCTGCTGCTTTCACATGCGTTCAAGTCCTCTGAAGAAGGAACTTTCCTCCACACAAGATCAGGAGGCAGGTTGGTCAACCTTGCCCATCTAAGAGCGAAGTCCAAAGTCCGGAAAGTCCTCATCAGGGAACTGCTCTTTGCTGACGATGCTGCTTTAACATCTCACACTGAAGAGTGCCTGCAGAGTCTCATCGACAGGTTTGCGGCTGCCTGCAATGAATTTGGCCTAACCATCAACCACAAGAAAACGTACATCATGGGGCAGGACGACAGAAATGTTCCATCCATCAATATTGGCGACCTCGCTCTGGAAGTGATTCAAGAGTTCACCTACTTAGGCTCAACTATCACCAGTAACCTGTCTCTAGATGCAGAAATCAACAAGCGCATGGGAAAGGCTTCCACTGCTATGTCCAAACTGGCTAAGAGATTGTGGGAAAATGGCGCACTGACACGGAACACAAAAGTCCGAGTGTATCAGGCCTGTGTCCTCAGTACCTTGCTCCTTGGCAGCGAGGCCTGGACAACGTATGTCAGCTAAAAGCGATGTCTCAATTCATTCCATCTTCGCTGCCTCCGGAGAATACTTGGCATCAGGTGGCAGGACCGTATCTCCAAACACAGAAGTCCTCGATGCGGCCAACATCCCCAGCTTAGACACACGACTGAGTCAGCGGCGCTTGAGATGGCTTGGCCATGTGAGCCGCATGGAAGATGGCAGGATCCCCAAAGACACATTGCACAGCGAGCTCGCCACTGATATCAGACCCACCGGCCATCCATGTCTCCGCTTTAAAGACGTCTGCAAACGTGACATGAAATCCTGTGACATTGATCACAAGTCGTGGGAGTCAGTTGCCAGCGCTCGACAGAGCTGGCGGGCAGCCATAAAGACGGGGCTAAAATGGGGCGAGTCGAAGAGACTTAGTAGTTGGCAGGAAAAAATACAGAGGCGCAAGGGGAGAGCCAACTGTGTAACAGCCCCGACAAACACATTTCTCTGCAGCACCTGTGGAAGAGCCTGTCACTCCAGAATTGGCCTTAATAGCCACTCCACGCGCTGCTTCACAAACCACGAACCACCTCCAGGCGCGTATCCATTGTCTCTCGAGATAAGGAGGCCAAAGAGAATGATGGGGATTACGATTTAATTCTCAATAGAATATCTGAGGATGTCCAGAAATACAAATTTAAGATAAAAAAGGGTTGCGACAAGTTGGTCAATGGGGCACATCTCTGCACCTGACGGTTAAATAAAAGACACAAAAAATTGAAGGAAGCGATGGACAATTTACAGAAGGAAAATTCAGGTTGGGAGGAGAACATTGGCATCCTTTACAATCAGTTACTCTGGGATCAGGAGCCACGTGATGGAGTATATTATCCGCAGAGAAAATTAGAACAAATACCGGAC
The DNA here is from genome assembly GCF_036365525.1 of Heterodontus francisci. Classification (NCBI taxonomy): domain Eukaryota; kingdom Metazoa; phylum Chordata; class Chondrichthyes; order Heterodontiformes; family Heterodontidae; genus Heterodontus; species Heterodontus francisci. Next base: position 871,554 of record NW_027140470.1, on the reverse strand, counting down.
CAAAACACTGAGTTACAGGCAGACACTCCCAGACTAGGTGAGGAGTTAGAAGATGTGAGGAGGGGCTATGAGGGAATTAGACCCGTGTTAAAGCTCTGCCTCCCCTGAAGCTGACCATACCCTGTGTTGAGATAAAATCTGACAGCTTCAGACAAAGTCAGACATCAGTGGGCAGTAGTGGCTGCTGTCTCCAAACACAAATCCAGATATCCCGGTTCTTCTTAGGACAACATATTTGTGAGCCTCACAGTCTCTGCTCAACCTCCTCCATAAAAGGATGACAAGATAACTGGAAATTACCAGGGTGTGTGTTAACCTGGGCCTAAACTGCAGGCCAGTCTAAGAACAAGAGTGATATAAATGGGGTCAGTGAGCAACTAACCACAGTCACTGACAGTGAGAGAGATGTCACCACCACAACCATAGAGAGGCTCCTTACCGCTGTTGAGGCCAGGGCTCTAAATCAGGAACTGGGAATGGTGGATATGAGCAGAAGCTCCCTCGATCTGAGTGTTCTGTGTTCCAGTATCCAAATTATTTATATATATCAGAAAAATATCAGTGGTCCAAGTACTGCCCCTTGGGGAAACACCACTGTCTACCTTCCTCCGGTCTGAAAAAGCAACTGTTTACCACAACTCACTGTTTTCTCTCGTTCAGCCAGTTTGGTTTTTTATCCAACCTGACACTGACCCTCCGATTCCATGAGAATCAATGAACTGTCCAGCTGTCACAAACAGACTGTGAAAGAAACTACAAGTTCAGCTTAAAATCAAGTGTAATGCTAAATGCAATAGTTAACTAACTTTTGGAAAGAGATCAACTCTTCGATCTCTTAACATTCAGTCACTCATTAACTTTATTGTATTTAGTACTTTGTACAAGTAGTAGTCCCTAAAACTGGACTCTGTGCAACTTACTCTATTTAGGGTTTTGAAAGAGAATTCCAGAGCTAAGGGAAGAGAACAGAAAGTGCTGGAAATACTCAGCTGGTCTGGCAGCATCGGTGTAGAGAAAAACATTGTTAATGTTTCAGATCTGTGACCCTTCATCAGAACTGGTACACGTCATAAATGATGATGTATAAGCTTGAGATGGTGAGACCATGGACGTCCTTCTTTCCACCACCCCCAATGCCTCACCCAATCCTCCCCTTCGTATTTTATACTTTCCAATGACACTCCAAAACTGCCAGCTTCCCAGTCACAGCAGATCCAGGAGACTGAGAGAGAGCAGCAGCACAGCACTGATGCTGATTCCCCATCACTCCGTCTGATACTCAGAGTCACCAGATCAAATACTTCCACTGTGTGTACCTTAGAGGCTGGTATAGAGTCGGAATCAGCACGGGGTGAGTCACCGAGCACGAGTGAGCTGCAGCCAGGCCACGGGTAAAGGATAGTTTATGTGTCAGCTCACCGGAGGGCGAGGTCACGAACGAGTTACAAGACACAGGATTCAGATGTGAACATTTCTGGAGCTGCTGCCCATGTCGATGTTGTGCAGTCTGAATCTGAGTCCTCAAACCCAGAGCTGCTCGAGGAGGTCCTGCAAGGCCATCTACAGTCTCCCTCAGTGAAAGTCAACAGCCTTCCACCAGCCATGCTGCAGCCACTGGGGAAACACAATGTAGGAGAACTAGGCATGTTGAGGTAATCCATCAGACAGGCACTAAGGGAATACACAAGGGTGAATCGTTCAGTTTGTTTGTATAATTGGATGTGTTGGTGGATGACGATGTTAATGAAAAGGTTCTTGTTGGTGTTTTTTATTGCAGGATGGTGACCGAGGGGTCACTGTGATGGGGCGTCTCAGATGGGTGTAATGGTGGAGAATAGGGGATCCATGGTGGGAAAGGGAAGTTGTCCTATGGGAGCTGGAATCATAGCAAACACTCCCTGACAGCCTGTCCGGGTCGAAGGCATCCAGGAAACATCCTCCCTGCCTCCTCCTCCTCCTGAGTTGGCCTCCATATTCTTGGTGCCAATGCCTGTGTCCTCATGATGGTGATGATATGAAGGGTGTAGCAGAACACCATGAACTTGGACACCTGCTCCAGTGTGTACTGGAGGGCTCCCCCTGAGCGGTTCAGACATCAGAAGCATGGCTTCATCAGGTGGTTTTGTTTGGCGGAGGGGAGTGTCCAGAGTTTGGAGGTCATGAGCCACATTCTGGTTCTGCATGGAGGCCCGAAGTGTTGGGACCGGCTGACTGCTTCAGAATGAAGGTATGGTGGCTGCTGCCAGGATAGTGGACATTCACCAACATGATATACTGGGCATGCTCACACACCAACTGTACATTAATAGAGTGAGAGTTATTTCAGTTCCTGTCCCTCTCCCCGTTGACATGGGGACCCCGCAGAGACATCTACACCATCAGGAATCCCGCTATCCTGACAAAGCCACAGAACCTCTCATCCTGCATCTCCCTGCTGAGGTAACAGACAGGATAATTCAACTCACCCGACATAGATGGCCTCCAGCACACAGCAGATACATCAACAGACAACATCGAGAGAGATAATAGATATGTCACCCGCTCTTTCCTGGACAGATCCACATAAGAACATAGAAGCTAGGAGCTGGAGTAGGCAATTCCACCCCTCCAGCCTGCCCCACCATTCAATACGATCATTGCTGATCTCATCTCGGCCTCAACACCACTTTTCTGCCAATTCTCCATCACCCTTCAACCCATTCCTCCTTAAGGTTACTTAATGTCCCGGCATCCACCACACTCTGGAGTAGTGAATTCCACAGACTTACGACTGATTGAGAGAATACATTTCTCTTCATATCTGTTTTAAATCTGGTACGCCTTATTTTAAAACTATGACCTCTCGTTCTAGATTGCTCCACAAGAGGAAACATCTTCTCTACGACTACTTTCTCAATCCCTTAATCATCGTATATACCTCTATTAGATTTCCTCTTATTGTTCCAAACTCTGGAGAGTAAATGCATAAACTGCTCAATCTCTCTCCATAAGAAAAACCCCTCATCCCTGGAATCAATCTAGTGACCCTCCTATGAACTGCCTCCAATGCAACTACATCGATCCTCAAGTAAGGAGACTAAAACTATACACAATACTCCAGGTGCGGTCTCATTAATGCCTTGTACAGTTGCAGCAACACTTCCCTACTTTTATATTCTATTCCTTTAGCAATAAATGCCAAAATTCCATTTGCCTTCCTTTTCACCTGCTGTACCTGCAAACAAGCTTTCTGTGATTCATGCACGAGGACACCCAGATCCCTCTGCACCGAAGTACTCTGAAGTTTCTCTCCATTTAGATAATAATTTACCTTTCTATTTTTCTGACCAATATTGATAACCTCACACTTAACCAGGTTAAACTCCATCTGCCAAATTTTGGCCCATTCACCTAATCTATCCATTTCAATTTGTAAATTTCTTATGTATTTATTGCAACTTACTATCCAATCTATTTTAGTGTCATCTTCAAATGTGGCTATAGTACCTTCTATCCCTTCATCCAAGTCATTAATATAGATTGTAAATAGTTGGGGACCAAGGACGAACCTTCTGGCACCCCAGTAATACATCTTGCCAACCAGAAAAAGATCCATTAATCCCGACTCTCTGTTTTCTGTTGGTTAGCCAATCCTCTATCCAAGCTAATAAATTGCCCCTAATCCCATGTGACCTTACCTTGTGTATTAACCTTTCGTGTGGCACCTTATCAAATGCCTTCTGGAAGTCCAGATATACTACATCGACAGGATCCCCATTTTCCACATTTCTTGTCACAGCTTCGAAGCACTCTAGCAAATTCGTCAAACAGGATTTACCCTTCATAAAACCATGCTGACTCTGATGGGTTGCGTTTTGACTTTCTTAAAGCCCTGTTATTACTTCCTTAACAGCGGATTCTAACAATGTCCCAACAATAGATGTTAAACTAATTGGACTAGTATTTCCTACTTTCTGCCTCCCTCCCTTTTTGAATAAGGGTGTTATACTGTTTTTTTTCCAAACCACTGGAACCTTTCCTGCATCCAGGGCATTTTGGAATATTGTAGCCAATGGATCCACTATCTCCGCTGTCATATCCTTTAAGATCCTAGGATGCAGGCCATCAGGCCCTGGAGACTTGTCTGCCTTCAATCCCAATAGTTTGTTCAGTACTTCTTCCGTAGTGATTTTTAAAAATTCATTCATGGGATGTTGGGTCGCTGACCAGTCCAACATTTATTGCCCATCCCTAATTGCTCTTGGGAAGGTGGTGGTGAGCTGCCTTCTTGAGCCACGCCAGCCCATGCGGCGTAGGTACACCCACAGTGCTGTTAGGAAGGATCTTCCAGGATTTTGACCCAGTGACAGTGAAGGAACGGCAATATAGTTCCAAGTCAGGATGGTGTGTGACTTGGAGAGGAACTTGCAGATGGTGATGTTCCCATGTATTTGCTGCCCTTGTCCTTCTAGTTGGTAGAGGTCGCGGGTTTGGAAGGTGCTGTCTAAGGAGCCTTGGTGCATTGCTGCATTGCACCTTGTAGATGGTACACACTGCTGCCACTTTGCGTTGGTGGTGAATGGAGTGAATGTTTGTGGATGACGTGCCAGTCAAGCGGGCTGCTTTGTTCTGGATGGTGTCGAACTTCTTGCGTATTGTTGGAGCTGCACCCATCCAGGCAAGTGGAGAGTATTCCATCACACTCCTGACTTGTGCCCTGTAGATGGTGGACTGGAATTGGGGAGTCAGGAGGTGAGTTACTCGCCTCGGGATTCCGAGCCTTTGACCTGCTCTTGTAGCCACGGTATTTATATGGCTACTCCAGTTCAATTTCTGGTCAATGGTAGCCCCTAGGATGTTGATAGTGGTGGATTCAGCGATGGTAATGCCGTTGAATGTCAAGGGGAGATGGTTAGATTCTCTCTTGTTGGAGATAGTCATTGCCTGGCACTTGTGTGGCGCGAATGTGACTTGCCCTTATCAGCCCAAGCCTGGATATTGTCCAGGTCTTGCTGCATATCTACACAGACTGCTTCAGTATCTGAGGAGTCACGATTGGTGCTGAACATTATACAATCATCAGCGAACATCCCCACTTCAGACCTGATGATTGAAGGAAGGTCATTGATGAAGCAGCTGAAGATGGTTGGGCCGAGGACACTACACTGGGGAACTCCTGCAGTGATGTCCTGGAGCTCAGATGATTGACCTCCAACAACCACAACCATCTTCCTTTGCGCTAGGTATGACTCCAGCCAGCGGAGGGTTTTCCCCTGATTCCCATTGACCTCAGTTTTGTGAGGGCTCCTTGATGCCATACTCGGCCAAATGCTGCCCTGGTGTCAAGGGCAGTCACTCTCACCTCACCTCTTGAGTTCTCCTCTTTTGTCCATGTTTGAACCAAAGCTGTAATGAGGTCAGGAGCTGAGTGGCCCTGGTGGAACCCAAACTGAGCATCACTGAGTATGTTGTTGCTAAGCAAGTGCTGCTTGATGGCACTGTTGATGACACCTTCCATCACATTACTGATGTATGAGAGGAGGCTGATGGGGCGGTAATTGGCCGGGTTGGATTTGTCATGCCTTTTGTGTACAGGACATACCTGGGCCATTTTCCACATTGCTGGGTAGATGCCAGTGTTGTAGCTGTACTGGAACAGCTTGGCTAGGGGCGTGGAAAGTTCTGGAGCACAGGTCTTCAGTACTATTGCCGGAATATTTTCAGGTCCCATAGCTTTTGCAGTATCCTCTGACTTCAGTCGCTTCTTGACATCATGCAGTGTGAATCGAATTGGCTGAAGTCTGGCATCTGTGATGCTGGGGAGTTCAGGAGGAGGCCGAGATGGATCATCAACTCGGCACTTCTGGCTGAAGATTGCTGCAAATGCTTCAGCCTTATCTTTCACACTGATGTGCTGGGATCCCCCATCATTGAGGATGGGGATATTTGTGGAGCCACCTCCTCCAGTTAGTTGTTTAATTGTCCACCACCATTCTCGACTGGTTGTGGCAGGACTGCAGAGCTTCGATCTGATCCGTTGATTATGAGATCGCTTTGCTCTGTCTATCTCATGCTGCTTATGCATTTTGGCATGCTAGTAGTCCTGTGTTGTAGCTTCACCAGGTTGACACCTCATTTTGAGGTATGTGTGGTGCTGCTCCTGGCATGCCGTCCTGCAATCTTCACTGAACCAAGGTTGGTCTCCTGGCTTGACGGTAATGGTAGAGTGGGGGATATGCCGGGCCATGAGGTTACATATTGTGTTTGAGTACAATTCTGCTGCTGCTGATGGCCCACAGCGCCTCATGTATGCCCAGTTTTGCATTGCTAGATCTGTTCGAAATCTATCCCATTCAGCACGGTGATAGTGCCACACAACACGATTGACGGTATCCTCAATGTGAAGGCGGGAATTTGTCTCCACAAGGACTGTGAGGTGGTCACTCCTACCAATACTGTCATGGACAGATGCATCTGCGGCAGGCAGATTGGTGAGGACGAGGTCAACTATGTTCTTCCCTTGTGTTGGTTCCCCCACCACCTGCCGCAGACCCAGTCTAGCAGCTATGTCCTTTAGGACTCGGAGAGCTCGGTCAGTAGTGGTGCTGCCGAGCCACTCTTGGTGATGGACATTGAAGTCCCCCACTCAGAGTACATGTTGTGCCCTTGCCACCCTCAGTGCTCCCTCCAAGTGCTGTTCAACATGGGGGAGTACTGAGTCATCAGCTGAGGGAGGGCGGTAGGTGATAATCAGTAGGAGGTTACCTTGCCCATGTTTGACCTGATGCCATGAAACTTCATGGAGTCTGGAGTCGAATTTGTGGACTTCCAGGGCAACTCCGTCCCTACTGTATACCACTGTGCCACCACCTCTGCTGGATCTGTCCTGCAGGTGGGACAGGACGTACCCGGGGATGGTGATGGCAGTGTCTGGGACATTGTCTGTAAGGTATGATTCCATGAGAATGACTCTGTCAGGCTGTTGCTTGACTAGTCTATAAGACAGCTCTCCCAACTTTGGCACAAGCCCCCAGATGTTAGTAAGGAGGACTTTGCAGGATCGACAGGGCTGGGTTAGCCATTGTCGTTTCCGGTGCCTAGGTTGATGCCGGGTGGTCCGTCTGGTTTCATTCCTTTGCATAGACATTGTAGCGGTTTGGGACAACGGAATGGCTTGCCAGGCCATTTCAGAGGGCATCTCTTATTTTGAAATTGTGTCTGCTTGTTCTGTATTCTCCAACCAGGGGATACATGTTAGCTGCGTCGACCCTGTCTATCCCTTTAAGTATTTTGTAGGATTCAATGAGATCACCTCTCATTCTTCGAAACCCGAGAGAATACATGCCCAGTTTCCACAATCTCTCTTCATAGGACAGTCCCACCATCCCGGGTACAAGTCTGGTTACCCTTCTTTGCATTCCCTCCGTGGTCATAATATCCTGCCTCAGGTAAGGGGACCTTACTGCACACATTACTCCAAGTGCAGTCTAACCAATGTTCCATACAATTGCAGCAAGACTTCACTACTCCTGTAAACAAATGGTCTTGTGATAAATGCTGACATACCATTAGCCTTCCTAAATGCATGCTGCACCTTCATGTTCGCTTTCAGCAACCTATTGATGAGGACACCCAGGTCCCTTTGTGCATCTACACTTTCTAATCTCTTACCATTTAAAAAAAATACTCTGCACATCTATTCATTCTACCACCGTGGCTAACCTCACATTTTTCCACATTATATTCCATCTGCCACATTCTTGCCCACTAAGTCTGTCCAAATCCCTTGAAGCCGCTTTGCATATTCCTCACAACACACATTCCCACCTAGTTTTGTGTCATCTGCAAAGTTGAAAATATTACGTTGGTCCCCATACCCAAATCATTGATATATATTGTGATAATCTGGGGCCCAAGCACTCATCCCTGCGGTACTCCAGTTTTCACAGCCTGCCAATGCAAGAATATCCCGTTTATTCCTACTCTCTGTTTCCTGCCTGTTAACCAATCCTTATTGCATGTCGGTATATTACCTGCTATCCCATGTTCCTTAATTTTGCTTACCAACCTCCTGCAGGGCACTTTATCAAAAGCCTTCTGAAAGTCCACCGGATCCCCTTTCCCATACTGATAGTAACATCCTAAAAAAACTCCAACAGGTTCATCAAGCATGATTTCCCATTCATAAATCCATATAGCCTATACCCAATCAGATCCATTTATCGCATACTTTAAAATAGATTCTAGCATTTTCCCTAGTACTGAGGTAAGGCTAACAGGTCTGTAGTTCCCAATTTTCTCTTTCCCTTACTTCGTAAATAGTGGCATGACATTTGCTACCTTCCAATCTGCAGGAAGCGTTCCAGAATTGATAGAATTTTTAAGGATGATCACCAATGCATGAACAATCTCCATTGCTACTTCCGTCAACACTCTGGGATATAAACTATCTTTCTTTTCTTTCGTTTGGGCCTCCTTATCTCGAGAGACAATGGATACGCGCCTGGAGGTGGTCAGTGGTTTGTGAAGCAGCGCCTGGAGTGGCTATAAAGGCCAATTCTGGAGTGACAGGCTCTTCCACAGGTGCTGCAGAGAAATTTGTTTGTCGGGGCTGTTACACAGTTGGCTCTCCCCTTGCTCCTCTGTCTTTTTTCCTGCCAACTACTAAGTCTCTTCGACTCGCCACAATTTAGCCCTGTCTTTATGGCTGCCCGCCAGCTCTGGCGAATGCTGGCAACTGACTCCCACGACTTGTGATCAATGTCACAGGATTTCATGTCGCGTTTGCAGACGTCTTTATAGCGGAGACATGGACGGCCGGTGGGTCTGATACCAATGGCGAGCTCGCTGTGCAATGAATCTTTGGGGATCCTGCCATCTTCCATGCGGCTCACATGGCCAAGCCATCTCAAGCGCCGCTGACTCAGTAGTGTGTATAAGCTGGGGGTGTTGGCCGCTTCAAGGACTTCTGTGTTGGAGATATAGTCCTGCCAGCTGATGCCAAGTATTCTCCGAAGGCAGCGAAGATGGAATGAATTGAGACGTCGCTCTTGGCTGGCATACGTTGTCCAGGCCTCGCTGCCGTAGAGCAAGGTACTGAGGACATAGGCCTGATACACTCGGACTTCTGTGTTCCGTGTCAGTGCGCCATTTTCCCACACTCTCTTGGCCAGTCTGGACATAGCAGTGGAAGCCTTACCCATGCGCTTGTTGATTTCTGCATCTAGAGACAGGTTACTGGTGATAGTTGAGCCGAGGTAGGTGAACGCTTGAACCACTTCCAGAGCGTGGTCGCCAATATTGATGGATGGAGCATTTCTGACGTCCTGCCCCATGATGTTCGTTTTCGTGAGGCTGATGGTTAGGCCAAATTCATTGCAGGCAGCCGCAAACCTGTCGATGAGCCTCTGCAGGCACTCTTCAGTGTGAGATGTTAAAGCAGCATCGTCAGCAAAGAGGAGTTCTCTGATGAGGACTTTCCGTACTTTGGACTTCGCTCTTAGACGGGCAAGGTTGAACAAACTGCCCCCTGATCTTGTGTGGAGGAAAATTCCTTCTTCAGAGGATTTGAACGCATGTGAAAGCAGCAGAGAGAAGAAAATCCCAAAAAGTGTGGATGCGAGAACACAGCCCTGTTTCACACCACTCAGGATAGGAAAGGGCTCTGATGAGGAGCCACCATGTTGAATTGTGCCTTTCATATTGTCATGGAATGAGGTGATGATACTTAGTAGCTTTGGTGGACATCCGATCTTTTCTAGTCGTCTGAAGAGACCACGTCTGCTGACGAGGTCAAAGGCTTTGGTGAGATCAATGAAAGCAATGTAGGGGGGCATCTGTTGTTCACGGTATTTCTCCTGTATCTGACGAAGGGAGAACAGCATGTCAATGGTCGATCTCTCTGCACGAAAGCCACACTGTGCCTCTGGGTAGACGCGCTCGGCCCGCTTCTGGAGCCTGTTCAGAGCGACTCGAGCAAAGACTTTCCCCACTATGCTGAGCAGGGAGATTCCACGGTAGTTGTTGCAGTCACCGCGGTCACCTTTGTTTTTATAGAGGGTGATGATATTGGCATCGCGCATGTCCTGGGGTACTGCTCCCTCGTCCCAGCACAGGCATAGCAGTTCATGTAGTGCTGAGAGTATAGCACGCTTGGCACTCTTGATTATTTCAGGGGTAATGCTGTCCTTCCCAGGGGCTTTTCCGCTGGCTAGAGAATCAATGGCATCACTGAGTTCCGATTTGGTTGGCTGTATGTCCAGCTCATCCATGACTGGTAGAGGCTGGGCTGCATTGAGGGCAGTCTCAGTGACAGCATTCTCCCTGGAGTACAGTTCTAGGTAGTGCTCAACCCAGCGGTCCATCTGTTTGCGTTGGTCAGTGATTATGTCCCCCGAATTAGATTTGAGGGGGGCGATCTTCTTGATGGTTGGCCCAAGAGCTCTCTTCATGCCATCATACATTCCTCTGATGTTTCCGGTGTCTGAGGCCAGCTGAATATGACTGCATAGGTGTTGCCAGTAGTCGTTTGCGCAACGCCTAGCTGTTCTTTGTGCAGTACTTCTGGCTGCTTTAAGTGCTGCAGATGTTAAATCGCTGGGGGCTTTCTTGTAGTTCAACAGAGCAATGCGCTTAGCGGCTATGACAGGTTGCAGCTCTTCATTATGAGATTGAAACCAGTCTTCATTTCTCTTCGCACTTTTGCCATAGGTGGTCAAAGCTGACTCACAGATGGCGTCTCTGATGTGGGCCCACTTGGTCTCAGCATCCCCTGTGGGAGTGTTTTGAAGGGCTGTTACAAGTGAATTTAGAAATTTTTGTAACAGCTGTGGGTGAGAAATTCTGCTCGTGTTGATGCGCGGGTGGCCCTTCTGCTTGGAATGATGCAACTTCTTTGGTCTGAGTCTAACCTTGCTGCACACCAGGGAGTGGTCGGTGTCGCAGTTCGCACTGTGGAAGCTGCGTGTGATTTGAACACTGTTTAAGGCAGCTCGCCTTGTGACAATGAGGTCTAGCTGGTGCCAGCGATGCGATCTTGGGTGCCTCCATGAAACCTGGTGACAGGGTTTAGTGTGAGAGAACGGGTTGGTGATGCAGAGGTTATGATAGGTACACAACTCAAGCAGCCTCTCCCCGTTCTCATTCATCCTTCCAATGCCATAGCGCCCAAGGCAGGAGGGCCATGAGTCATGGTCGGCCCCAACCCTGGCATTAAAGTCCCCCAGCAGGAATAGGTGTTCGGTGTTGGGGATGCTGCTAATGATGTTATGGAGTTGTTCATAGAACTGGTCTTTAGCATCAGGTGGGCAGCAGAGTGTTGGAGCATAGATGCTGAGTAGGTGTACTGGCCCAGAGGCGGTGAGCAGTCGGATGGACAGTATGCGTTCCAAGCCATTTGAGGGTGGCTCTATCATGCTGAGCAAGGAGTTTCTGATGGCGAAGCCCACTCCATGCTGTCTTGGTTCTTCAGGATCCCTGCCCTGCCAGAAGAAGGTGTAGTCTTGCTCTGCTAGAGAGCCACTCGCGGGGAAGCGAGTCTCCTGAAGTGCCGCAATGTCCACATTGAGTCTACTGAGGTCGTTGTTAATGATGGCGGTCTTCTGAGAATCGTTGATCTGTGTAAGGTCTTCCGACAGGCCAGGACACATAGTTCTGACGTTCCAGCTTGCAAAGCGAAGGGCTGGTACCTTCTTTCCTTTTTTCATGTTGTTTGGTGCGGTGTATCAGTCCACCTTTCGGGCAATGACCCTGAGCTCCAAGCACCCATTGAAGCAGGCAGACTGTGGCGGGACAGAACCTTATTGACCGGGGGCTGCCCGGTTTGAGGCGGGCGGTAGCTGTCCAGTGAGGTGCAATGACCGCTCCCACCGACAAAGGCAACCCGTGGCGCCCAGTTTCTACGCCAATTTATCTGGACTTATAACCCGTAACTGTTGCCTTCCGTGTTGTTTTGGTCGCTGTGAGGCAACTATGGAGTGACCTCTCCATGGCGCATGCCTGGGCAAATTTATGGAGGTTGGGAGTTGCCCAGTCGTCAAAACCCCTCTCTCGGCCTTTCTGGTGGGGTCCAAAGGAGTGCAGGACACGACGTTTGGCACCAGTATGGCTGCAGGAACTGCCGGAAACATGCCAAAGGTGACACATGACCGCCTACGGGCTTCCGCTCCGGATTATCTGTTAGGGTTTACTCCCTTAGCCTTGGTCTCTCCCGAGACGCCCACAAGTCAGTGGGGTTGTTGGGGCCCCTACACAGGTGCAGGATGGTGCCGGTGGGAGGAGGGGATGCAAGGGCAAGGGGTAGAGGGAGGGGGTGGGGGGGTGCAGGGGAAGGGGGTGCGGGGTGAAGATGGTGCGAGGGGGGGCGGGCTGGGACGGGGTTGTGAGGGGGTGAGCTGAGAGGGTGGAGCAGGGAAGGGGACGGGGGGGGTGGATGGGGGGTAAAGGGGGTGGAGGGGGGGGAAGCTAGTGCAGGTAATAAGCCATTTCCTCAGTGCCCACCATCGACGTCCGGAAAGCTCATCCACGTCCTTCGGGAGGTGAAGCATCATTTGGCAGACTTAGAGGTGATTACATTTGCTAAGGGTTTTTTTTTTTGCAGTGGTTTAAATAAAGGCATGCAGCATTGCCGACAGTGCGCTGCAGATGCTCTCCGAGCCATCTCCCGCGGGCGCTTTGAAGTTGCGGCCGGGGGGGGGGGCGTTCGTGGATTTTTTGGGTGTTCGGGGCACCTTTTCACAGGACTTCTCTCGGGTCCCGCTGCTCCTTCTTCACCTCAATGGACTTACCGCATGCCGTGGCTGCAGACACTCTGGGCGGTGAAGACAGCAGGAACGGAGATAGAAGAATCGGCAGCTGTGCTCGTCAGTTTCATCCGGATCAATTTCATTGAGAAAACAAAGAGCAGGTGTGGCTGGGGAGGGCAGTGGGCCCAGGTAACATACACTAAACTAGCTGTTAGCCTTTAGATAGAGCTAAAATGAACTGATTTAAAGAACCAGGGGAATTTAAACAGCTTAAGAGGGCAGATTGGGGGAGAAAACGTTAGGGATGGGAGCAGATGGCCATGGATAGAGTTGAGCAGCAAGGGAGCTTCCTAGGGAGCTTCCAGCCAAGGAGCCATCTTGTATTTCTTGCAAAAACTATCAGATCCTGGGAAACTGACAAACATCAGTCCTATTAATGTCTCCAATGCAAACTTCTTACGAATACTAATTTATTTCAATTCCTCATTCTCCCAATCCCTTGGATCTCTAATTCTGGGAGATTTCTTGTATCTTCCTCAGTGAAGACAGACACAAAATAATCATTTAAGTTCTCTGTCATTTCTCTATTCCCCATTATAAATTCTCCTGACTCTGCCTGTAATGGACCCACATTTGTCTTAGCTAAACGTTACCTTTAAACGTATCTGTAGAAGATTCTACAGTCTGTTTTGGTGTTTACTTTTGACCTGTGGATACAAACACTCAAGACACAGCCCACATATATAAATCTCAGAGTGGTGATCCTTCTCGAGGAGTTCGAAAACTCGCTCCTCCTTCTATTAAAACCCAGATAGAGGAACAAAAGGTTCAAGGAGCCAGGCAGGTTGCAATGCGAACTGATGAATTTTCCCTTGTACATAAGGCCTTACCCCAAAGGGAAGACCTTCCCTAGTCACCCCAAAGACCCGAGGTTAAAAGACAGAAGGGTAATTGGAGTCCGAACAGACATGAGCAAGAAGGGAAAGCTGGACACAAAGGGGGCCTCCTCAGGCTAAATAGGACGGTACTGAGAGCAGGAGTAACGGCCGAAAATCTGTGTATTTACACTAATTATACAGTTGAATGATGGAAGTGATGGGGAAAACCTGTAGGATTAATCAGGGTCCACCAGATCAGTGCAGGAAAAGGTGCCCGAATGGAAAGCACAGCAGATCAGGCTGTGCCTTTAACTGTGGTAGTCAGAGCCAGTAAATCTACTGCATAGAGTGCAGGAAAACTTAACAAAATCCCTGAGAGTTACCAAGAATTTGTATCCATAGGAAAAGTGACCCCATCCCCCTCAACTGAGGCAAGTAAGCCCATAGTCATACTGAGGGGTACAGGGGCCACCCAATCCCTGATGCTGGGAAAAGGCATCACCTTTCTCCGAGCGTGCAGTGAATGCGAGAATGTTAGTGACTGGTTTCGGAAGACTGTAAATGTCCATACCTTTATATCGGCTGCTCTTGGTGAGTGACTCAGTTTCAGGAACGGTCACCATGGGGATTGCACCTAGTTTATCAGTTGATGGGTCGACCTGCTCCTGGGTAATGATGTGACAGGGGACAAGGTGGCAGCTTCCCTAGTCGTGCCAGAGAGACCACAATAGGTATGGGAGACAGAGCAGTTACACGAGAAGGTCACTGGCATTCTCCCTGATTATATGGTAACTCGGTCCATGGCCAATCTCCTGAACTGACACTGCAGACGGATGATCCTACTGTCTGGTTGCATAAAACCTTCTTTGGGAAGTTAGAGGACACAAAGGATTTGTTAAACGGATCTTCATTAGTTGAGACTCAACAACCTGACCCAGTATTAACAATATAGCACAGTCTGTCCAAACCAAAACTGAAGCAGAGTGAGTTGCAGAGTGCTACTATTGAAAGAATGAGGTGCTGATGAGGAAGTGCAGACCTCCTCACAGACCTGCGGATGAAGAGTGGACATTGGTTCATCAGATAGTGGGACTGCTGAGGTCCCTTAAAGAACTATTAAGAATGAACCCCACGAGATTCCAATGAATCGACATGTCAGTGTATGAAAAATCGAAGCCCGCAAAAAACAGCATTTTGACTGGGCACAACTCCACAAAGATGTGGTGGAGTTCTGTAAAACTGGTCACAGGTTGTGGGGAAGCCCCAACCTGCAATAAAACCTGCACCCTAATTCCCATAGCTGCTCTTTGGGAACCCTTCAGCATAGTGCTGGTGGATTGTGTGGGACACCTGCTGAAAACAAGTGAAAAACAAGTGAAAACAAGTATCTTCTCACCATTATGGATGTGGTGACCCGATTCCCAGAGGCCATTCTCCCGAAGAACTATCTCTGTCAAGGTAGTTGTGGAGGGGCTAACCCAATTCTTTACCCGATATGGGCTGTCTGCTGAGATCAAGATGGACCAGGGCACACATTTTATGTCTAGTATTTTTGAAAAGGTCATGGGTAATCTGGACATAACCCAGCTAAAGTCATCAGCCTACCACCCACAGTCACAAGGGGCTTTGTAGCGGTATCACCAGGCCCTCAAGACAATGATCAGGCCGTACTGCTATGAGTAACTCCATGACTGGGACAAAGGGATGGGATTTCTCCTGGTGGTTACCAGGGACTTATCCAATGATTCCACTGGCTTTAGTCTCTTTGAATTAGTTCATGGACATGGGGTGAGAGTTCTTCTTAAACTAATCAAGGAGCGGTTTTTGAGACACAGGGATGTGTCTTCCATGTTGGACCACATTTCCATGCTCGGGGATCGGCTCACGAGAGTCTGTGCAATGGTTCAGGAACACCTAAAGACCTCCCAGGCAGCTATGAAAATGTAATCAGGCGAAAATGCCAAGGTTAGATCATTTCAGGACAGAGACACGTGTTGTTACTACTCCCAATGCAGGGTGAACCCCTGAAAGCCCGGTTCAGTGGTCCACATCGAGTGGCAATAGGAATAGCGGGTAAATTATTTAATTGATATCCAGACCAAAGGAAAAAAGTAAAGGTTGGGGCGGGGGGTTGGGCTGGGGAGGTTACAGACAAGTACAGATCTGTCAGACAGTCAGAATGGGAGGATTGTAAAGGACAGTGAGGACAGGTTAGAGGAGGGCCAGGAGGATTCCCAACTAGAATCCCCTACTCTCCGAATAGTCAACCCTGAAATGTTTGATAAATTAGACCACACGCCCTCCTCCTTAAATGCAGGTCAAAGAGGCACCCTAAAAAGGCTGCTAATAGCATTTACAGAAAGCTGCAAGGCCAAGGACAGTTCCCACAAATGCATGCCAATGGTGAGGAAGATGCCTCACCTCGTCGAAGTGCCGCAAGAGAGTGCAGTCAAAGCTGGACAGACAATTGCGAGCAGTAATGTCCCACAGGACATAGTCCAGATTAGGGAAAATATCCTCCTCATAGTAAAGAGAAAAGTGAAGGGAACGTACCCTAAAGTAAACAGCACTTGTGTACCTCACCAGAAAGCTAAAAGTAAGGTCAATGTGGATCTCCCCACTGAAGAACACAATGATCAGGTCCCAAACCCAAAGCTCATCAAACCCAACAATTTCAAAGGCGAACTCAGCAAGAACAAAGGCCCAGAGGAAATCCCAGACACCTCACAGGGGTTAAAGAAACAATTTATTACACACTGTCGGTTTAGGGAGAAAGATTATCAAGGTGCAGGAACCTGAATAGCTAAAGCTTCATTGCAGGAGAGGGAAAACAAAATTCAATCGCTGATGCAATATCCAGTGTCGAACCTGACACATAATCATCCCAGACAAAACTCCAAAACATTAAATCAGTATAACTGTAACAGACAATGTCAGCTGCAGTAATTCTACGGTTATTGAGTGAATTTGAGAAGAGATTATTGAGAATGAATGTGTGTTTCCTTCGATTTCTTCCCACAATTCTCTAATGAAATGTTCCTATTATCACATGTCTTTCCCGAGTGCTGCAGTGGTGTCAAGATAACACAATATGTCAAATGAGGAATTTAATTCATCGATTAGAAACTTACACTTAACGTTTAGTGGAAAAAAATCCTACAGTTAACCTTGATAAAACTGGCAGCCAACATGGCCACCGCAATTGGGATCTGAAACACCTTTTCACATTCCAAGGCCTCCAACATGTCTGATGAGCCTGGACTCAAATCATTGGCTTGCTCCAGTGAGTGAATTACCGAACATTACATTCATTAACACGGCATACAGGGCCCTCCTGACACGTTGACTTTGAAAGAGCAAATACCTCCAAGTGTGAATACTGGTTTCCTGAACCCTGGGGAGATAGAACTTTCTAACCTTGAATCTCATTATAGGGTCCAGAGAATACAGTGAGGCAGTCATGAGACACTCTGTCCATCTCTGTGAAAGCTGGGAGCTTCCCCTGGACAAAGACAGACCAGTCAGTGATTCAAACTGTGCAGAAGCTGAAGGGCTGTGTCTCCATCTCCCTCTCTCCGTCTCTCTCTCCAGATAACATCACAAGTTAGAAAACCACATGCGACTGTGGGCCCTCCAAGCCTACAGATTGATACAAGCAGAGACATCAGGGAAAGGAAGGCAGCTCCAAGTCTTCCTCCCAGAAATCCCTGAGCCATGTGGGCCAGCCACAAAGGACACTTCCAACAGCCAAAGACTTCAAAAATACAACATCGACCAGACGACCTCCGAATCGTCCAACCTCACAGAATGAGTATTTTATTTTTATATTTATTCTGGACTCCAATCTACCCAAAAATTTACTTCTCACTCTGTAATCTATTTGTGTATGATTCTTGTGTGGGTGTGTGCGTTAATGTGCGGTGTATTTTTTATGATTTTATTTAGATCGGGTTTAGATTGTTAAGTATAATAAACTCATCTCTTTCATGTTTAAATTCAAGAGAACCTGTCCGATCAGTTCCTTCACCATCACACCAAAGGTAAAAGGTAAAATACTCACTGAGATGGTTAGCACATTCATTGTTTAAAAAGAACAAACAGTGTTGTGGTCAAATAAGAGGAAGGACAAGAGGAGCGAATGTTACCCCTCCCTACCTGGCCATGACAACAGGCAGGGCTGGGGATGGAGAGAATATTGGAATGAACTCAGCTCAGCAATAAATCGATATCAGAGGTTGTAAACTTCCTGGTTCAGTCTCAGGCAACGGCCAGCGAGGGGGATGTAGATGGTGGATAGGGAATAGAGTTTGTTACAGAAACTGAAGCAAATGGCTTCTGTCTTCTCAGGATTTAAATGAAAAGAACAGTAAATCAGTGAAATATGGTTTATGAATCTAACAGTTGGATACAGAGACTTACCAGGGACACCAATAATAGCGAGGATGGGATAGTACATACATTGAAACATCCTCAGAGCATAATAGATCCGCAATTCTAATGTCATCCAATAATAATCTGCAGTAACCAGGTCAAACAAAGAGGATAAACTCCTGCTGCCCATTGTTGTAACATTCCAATCTATTGTTCTCAGATTCTGATCCATTGTTGTAACATTCCAATCTATTGTTCTCAGATTCTGATCCATTGTTGTAACATTCCAATCTATTGTTCTCAGATTCTGATCCATTGTTGTAACATTCCAATCTATTGTTCTCGGATTCTGACCCATTGTTGTAACATTCCAATCTATTGTTCTCAGATTCTGATCCATTGTTGTAACATTCCAATCTATTGTTCTCAGATTCTGATCCATTGTTGTAACATTCCAATCTATTGTTCTCAGATTCTGATCCATTGTTGTAACATTCCAATCTATTGTTCTCAGATTCTGACCCATTGTTGTAACATTCCAATCTATTATTCTCAGATTCTGATCTATCCTCTCCCTCTGTCTGAAGCCGCTGATCTCTGTGAGTGCCGGAAGGTGATGCTCCCGCTGATACCATGGAATAACACATTGAAAGGAGCCCCTTATTTATAGAAGTTGGAAACACTCCAGTGACACAATTCGGGTCCATGGAGACTGACATTAATTACAGTCATTGAACAAACAGGTTTTGTTAACCCCTTTCAATTCAATACTTTTTGTACAATAGCAAAGTTGAACATTTACCTGGTCTGGAATGGATGCATGAGGGCTGCTGAGGGAAGGTATGGTGGAAGCAGCAGAGGCACTGGCCAGAATCTTTCAGTCATCCTTGGATATGGGAGTGATCGAAGTTGGAAACTCTCCAGTGACACAAAAGGTTCACGAATGTTCTTTTTGGAAGGAAATCTGCTGCCCTTACCTGGTGGTCTACATGTGACTCCAGACCAACTCAATGTGGTTGGCTTTTACATGCCTTCTGAAATGGGCTAGCAAGCCACTCAGTTGCATCAAACCACTACGAAGTCAATAAAAAGGAATAAAACCGGATGGACTACCCTGCATCGACCAAAGCACCGGAAACGACACCGGCAAACACAGCCCTGTCGACACTGCAAAGTCCTTACTTACATCTGGGGGCTTGTGCCAAAGTTGGGAGAGCTGCCCCACGGACTAGTCAAGCAGTAGCCTGACATAAAAATATATCTTGCTTGTAAAATCATGGGATAATAAATGACAAGCAGGATAGGTTAGTGGAAAATCGTTTCTGATAATCCTGATAGCGTTTGTTGATATAACTGTGAGTGTTAATGAGGATAGTGTGTTTCATGTTATAGAATGATAGACTCGTAGAAACCTTAAGGGACAGAAAGAGGCCACTTGGCCCATCGTGTCTGCACCAGCCGAAAAATGATCCACCTATTCTAATCCCACCTTCCAGCATTTGATCCATAGCACTACAGATTATAACACTTGAGGTGCCCATTCAGACATCTTTTGAATGAGTAGAGGGTTTCTGCCTCAAACATCCTTTGAGGCAGTGTGTTCCAGACCGTCACTAAAAGCAGGGGACCCAGTACTGAGCCATGTAGAACACCTCTGGAAACAGTGCTCCAGTCACTAAAATGCCCGACAACAATTACCCTTTGTTTCCTATCACTTAGCCAATTTTGTATTTTTGTTGTACAAGTTTTTCCTCATCTCCCCTCTGATCTTTCTACCAATCACTGACCTCTCTGCTCAGGTGAATAGACCCTTCACCCCCACTCTATCCAGGCCACTCACAATTTTGTACATTTCAATCAGATCTCCCCTCAGCCTTCTCTGATCGAAGGAGAACAACCCCAGCCTATCCACGCTTTCCTCATAGCTGCATTATTTCAGTTCTGGCAACATCCTCGTAAATCTCCTCTGTACCCTCACTAGTACAATTACATCCTTTCTGTAATGTTGTTGCCAGAACTGAACACAGTACTCAAGTAGTGGTCTAACCAATGATTTATACAGTTCCAGCATAACCTCCCTGCTCTTAGATTCTGTACCTTGGCTAATAAGGGAAAGGATTCCATATGCCTTCTTCACCACATTATTGACCTGTCCTGCTATTTTCAGGGATCTGTGGACATTGACTCCAAGGTCCTTTACTTCCTTCACACTTCTCAGCATTTTCCCAATAATTGTGTATTCCTTTACCTTGTTTCAGCTCCCCAATTGCATCACCTCACACTTCCCCAAGTTGAATTCCATTTGCCACTTTTCTGCCCATCTGACCAGACCGCCAATATCTTCCTGCGGTCTACAGATATCCTTCTTGCTATCTACCACACGGAAAATCTTTGTGTCATCCGTAAATTTCTTGGTCAAGCCCCCTACATTTACGTCGAAATCGTTAATGTACACCACAAAAAGCGGGAGACCCAGTACTCAATCCTGTGGAATACCAATGGCAACAGCACTCCAGTTGCAAAAACGCCCGTCAACAATTACCCGTTGTTTCCTGCCACTGAACCAATTTTGTATCCACCTCGCTGCATTTCCCTGGATCCCATGGAATTTTATTTTTGAACCAGTCTGTCATGTGGGATCTTGTCAAAAGCCTTGCTAAAATCCATGTAGACCACATCAACTGCACTACCTTCATCTATATTCCTTGCTGCATCTTCAAAAAATTCGATCAAGTTGGTCAAACAAGCTCTTCCCTTAACAAATCCATGCTGACTATCCTTGATTAACCTGTGCCTGTCTCAGTGACAGTTTACCCCGTCTCTCAGAATAGATTCCAATCATTTTCCCACTACTGAGGTTAGACTGACTGGCCTTTAATTATTCAGACTATCCTTCACTCCCTTTTTAAACAGAGGTCCAACGTTAGCAATTCTCCAATACTCCGGCACCACAACTGTATCCAGTGAGGACTGGAAAATGATGGTCAGACTCTTTGCTATTTCCTCTGTTGCTTCTTGTAGCAACCTGGGGCACATTTCAATTGGATCAGGTGATTTATCAACTTTCAAGGATACTAATCCCATTAACACTTCCTCTCTCAGTATGTTCATCACATCCAATAATTCACACTCTTCCTCCTTAACTACAATATCTGCATCCCCCCTCTTTTCTGAAGACACTAAAAGTGTTCAATAAAACCATACCAATATCTTCCACCCCTACGCATAGGTTACCTTTTTGGTCGAGTATGGGCCCTACTCTCCCCTTAGTTAACCTCTTACTCTTAATGCATTGAGAAAACATCTTTGGGTTCACCTTGACTTTGCTTGCCAATATACTTTCATGCTCTCTCTTTGCTGTCCTAATTTCCTTTTTAATTTGACCCTTCCACTTTCTAAACTCCTCTCAACTTTCTGTAGTATTGAGTTCTCAGTGTCGGATATTTGCTTCCCTTTTCTGTCTTATCTTACCCTGTAGGCTCCTTGACATCCATGGGGCTCGAGATTTGGCCGCCTCCCCCTTTTTCTTTGTGGTAACATGTTTACCTTGAACCCCTGGAATGTCTACTTTGAATGCCTCCCAGTGCTCTGAGACTGATTTGCCTTCAAGTCGCTCTTTCCAGTCCACTTTTGTTCTTCAGTTTGGTAAAATTGGCCTTGCCCCAATTGAGAACTCTAACTCCTGTTCGATGTCTGTACGTTTCCATAATTATGTTAAAACTGGCTGAATTATGATCACTCCCACCAAAATGCTCTCCCCTGCCACTCCTTCCACCTGCCCATCGTCATTTCCTAAAACAAAGTCTAAAACTGCACCCTCTCTTGTTGGACTTTCTACATACTGGACAAAAACGTTGTCCCGAATGCACCTCAAAAATTCTGCTCCCTCAATTCTTTTCATACTAAAACTATCCTCGTTAACATCGGGGTGATTAAAATCCCACACTATTACTGCCCTCCTGTTCTTGCACTTCTCAGAGACTTGCCTACATATCTGCTCTTCTATCTCCCTCTGACAATTTGGCTGTCGAGATCACACTCCCAGCAGTGAGATTGCCCCTTTTCGTTTCCTTAGCAACAATCCATATGGCCTCACTTGATGAACCTTCCAACATATCATCCCTCCTCACAGCTGCAATAGATTCCTTGACCAAAATTGCCATTCCCCTCATTTCTTAACCGTCTCCCGACTGCATCTGAAAACCCTGTAACCAGGAACGTTGAGCTGCCATTCCTGTCCCTCCTTAAACCATGTTTCTGTAATAACTATGATATCATACTACCACATGTCTATCTTTGCCCTCAGCTCATCTGCTTTATTTGCTGCACTCCTTACATTGAAATAGATACCCCTGAGCACTGCCAAACCTTTTTTTTATTTTCTCACCCTCATTTCCTCTGTCTTCCAGACTGATCCATTAATTTTCCACCTTCCATTTTCATTTCTGATTTTGTCCCAGCTCAGTCTATCCTCAGGTCCTCATCCCCACTGGTAAACTAGTTTAAACCCTTCCAACAGTAGTAGCAGTGTGGCCATTACAGAGACGTGGATATCACAGGGGCAGGAATGGATGTTGGATGTCACGGGGTTTAGATGTTTGAAAAGGAATAGGGAGGGAGGTACAAGAGGTGGGGGAGTGGCATTGCTAATCAGGGATAGTATCACAGTTGCAGAAAGGGAGGTCGTCGAGGAGGGTGTGTCTACTGAGTCATTATGGTTGGAAGCCAGAAACAGGAAAAGAGCAGTCACTTTGTTGGGAGTTTTCTGTAGACTCCCCAGTAGCAACAGAGACACTGAGGAACAGATGGGGAGGCAGATTTTGGAAAGGTGCAGAAGTAACAGGGTTGTTCTCATGGGTGACTTCAACTTCCCTAATGTTGATTGGAACCTCCTTAGTGCAAATAGTTTGGAAAGAGCAGTTTTTGTCAGGTGTGTCCAGGAAGGTTTCCTGACTCAATATGTAGATAGGCCGACTAGAGGGGAGACGATGTTGGACTTGGTGCTTGGCAATGAACCAGGCCAGGTGGCAGATCTCTCGGTGGGAGAGCATTTCGGTGAAAGTGATCACAACTCCCTGACCATAGTCATGGAGAGGGACAGGAGCAGACGGGATGGGAAAATATATAATTGGGGGAAGGGAAATTACAAGGCTATTAGGCAGGAACTGGGGAACATAAACTGGGAAAAGCTGTTTTCAGGCAAATGCACAACAGAAATGTGGAGGTTGTTCAGGGAGCACTTGCTGTGACTGCTGGATAGGTTTGTCCCGATGAGGCAGGGAAGAGATGGTAGGGTGAAGAAACCTTGGATGACAAGAGATGTGGAACAGCTAGTCAGGCAGAAGAAGAAAGCTTACGTAAGGTTGAGGAAGCAAGGATCAGACAGGGCTCTAGAGGGTTGCAAGGTAGCCAGGAAGGGACTGAAGAATGGACTTAGGAGAGCTAGAAGGGGACATGAAAAAGTCTTGGCGGGTAGGATTGTGGAAACTCCCAAGGCGTTCTACACTTATGTGAGGAACAAGAGGATGGCGAGAGTGAGGGTAGGGCCGATCAGGGATAGTGGAGGAAACTTGTGCCTGGAGTCGGAGGAGGTAGGGGAGGTCCTAAATGAATACTTTGCTTCAGTATTCACTAGTGAGAGGAAGCTGGTCGTTTGTGAGGACAGCGTGTAACAGGTTGATATGCTAGAAAAGGTTGAGGTTAAGAGGGAGGATGTACTGGAAATTCTGAATGATATGAGGACAGATAAGTCCCCGGGGCCAGACGGGATATACCCAAGGATATTACGGGAAGTGAGGGAAGAGATTGCGCGCCTTTGGCGATGATCTTTGCGTCCTCAGTGTCCACTGGAGTAGTACCGGATGATTGGAGGGTGGCAACTGTTGTTCCTTTGTTCAAGAAAGGGAATAAGGATAACCCTGGGAATTTTAGACCAGTCAGTCTTACGTCGGTAGTGGACAAATTATTGTAGAGGATTCTGAGAGACAGGATTTATGATTATTTGGAAAAGCATGGTTTGATTGGAGACAGTCAGCATGGCTTTGTGAGGGGCAGATCATGCCTCACAAGCCTTATTGAATTCTTTGAAGATGTGACAAAACACATTGATGAAGGAGGAGCAGTGGATGTGGTGTATATGGATTTTAGCAAGGCGTTTGATAAGTTTCCCCATGGTAGGCTCATTCAGAAAGTGAGGAGGCATGGGATACAGGGGAAGTTGGCTGTCTGGATACATAATTGGCTGGCCCATAGATGACAGAGGGTGGTAGTATTCAGCATGGAGCTCGGTGAGCAGTGGTCTTCCGCAGGGATCTGTTCTGGGACATCTGCCATTTGTGATTTTTATAAATGACTTGGATGAAGAAGTTGAAGGCTTGGTTAGCAGGTTTGCCGATGACCCGAAGGTTGCTGGAGTTGTGGATAATGTGGAAGGTTGTTGTAGGTTGCAACGGGCCATTGACAGGATGCAGAGCTGGGCTGAGAAGTGGCAGATGGACTTCAACCTGGAAAAGTGTGATGTGATTCATTTTGGAAGGCCGAATTTGAATGCGGAATACAGACTTAAAGACAGGATTCTTGGTAGTGTGGAGGAACAGAGGGATCTTGGGGTCCATGTCCATAGATCGCTCAAAGTTGCCACCCAGGTTGATAGGTTTGTTAAGAAGGCGCATGGTGTCTTGGCTTTCAATAACAGGGGGATTGAGTTTAAGAGCTGCGAGGTTATGCTGCAGCTCTATAAGGCCCTGGTTCGACCACACTTGGAATATTGTGTTCAGTTCTGGTCGCCTCATTATAGGAAGGATGTGGAAGCTTTAGAGAGGGTGCAGAGGAGATTTACCAGGATGCTGCCTGGACTGGAGGGTATGTCTTACGAAGATTGATTGAGGGAGCTAGGGCTTTTCTCATTGGAGCGAAGAAGGATGAGAGGTGACTTGATAGAGGGGTACAAGATGATGAGAGGCATAGATAGAGTGGATAGCCAGAGACCTTTTCCCAGGGTGGAAAGGGCTATCACCAGGGGGCATAATTTTAAGGTGATTGGAGGAAGGTTTCGGGGAGATGTCAGAGGTAGGTTCTTTACACAGAGAGTGGTGGGTGCGTGTTATGCGTTGCCAGCGGTGGTAGTAGAAGCAGATACATTAGGGACATTTAAGCGACTCTTGGATAGGTACATGGATGATAGTAGATTGAAGGGTGGGTAGTTAGTTTGATCTTAGAGTAGGTTAAAGTTTCGGCACTACATCGAGGGCCGAAGAGCCTATACTGTGCTGTACTGTTCTATGTTCTATTTTCTAAAACGTTCCGCAAGGAATCCAGTCCAGACTCTGTTCACGTGCAACCCGTTCGGCCTGTAAAAGTCCCATCTCCCCCAGAGCCGGTCCCAGTGTCCCAGGAATATGAATCCCTCCCTCCTGCAGCAACTTTCCAGCCAGGTATTCATCTGTCTTATCTTTCTATTTCTATACTAAGTTGCACCTGCACTGCGAGTAATCTGGAGAATTCCACTTTTTGACTATGTTTGAGGTCCTGCTTGCTAATTTCTTCCCCACCTCCCTAAACTTTGACTGCAAGATCACATCCCTCTTTCTACCTATGTCATTGGTTCCCATGTGGTCCACGACGTCTGGCTGTTCCCCTCCTGCTTCAAGATGTTCTGCCGTTGCTGACTGAGGTCCTTGACGCTGGTACCAGGGAGGCAGCACACCATCCTGTATTCACGTCTGTAGCCACAGAAACGCCTGTCTGTTCCCCTGGCTATTGACTCACCTATCACTATGGCTCTTCCATTCATCCCTGTATCCCACTCTGCAGCTCAACCACCCGTGGCGCCATGGACTTGGCTCTGGCTGTACTCCCGAGGTGAAGCATCACTTTCCTCAGCATTCGGAACTGAATACCTGTTAGAGAGTGAGATGTACTCAGGGGTCTACTACACTACCTGACTGGTTCTTATTTACTGCCTGCTGATCACCCATTCCCTCTCTCCCTGCATACTCTAAAGCTGTGGGGTGACCACATCCATAACCATGCTGAAGCTGAACAAACTGGTCTATGAGAAGGAAGAATATGTAGGGTTATGGGAAAAAGGCAGAGGATGGGATTAGGTGAATTGCTCATTCGGAGAGCCACAGCAGACGCGAAGGGCTGAATAGCTCCTCTTTGCTGTAATAATTCTGATTGTTTTATTGCAGGATGATGCCCACGGGGACGCTGTGATGGGGCATCTCAAATGGGTGTAATGGTGGAGAATGGGGGATCCATTGTGGGAAAGGGAAGTCGTCCTATGGGAACCGGTATCTTAGCAAGGACTCTCCGACAGCCTATCCGGGTGGAAGGCATCCAGGAAATATCCTCCCTGCCTCGTCCTCCTCCTGAGGGAGCCTCCAGATTTCTGGTGCCAATGCCTGTGTCCTCATAATGCTGTTGATATGAAGGGTGCAGCAGAACACCATGAACTTGGACACCTGCTTCAGTGTGTACTGGAGGGCTATCCCCGAGCGGTTCAGACATCAGAAACATTGCTTCATCACACCGATGGTCTGTTCCACCATGTTCCTGGTGACTCCATTGCTCACGTTATACACAAGTTAATTGTGTGAGGTTGGTTGACGGTCGGAGGTGGTTTGGGGGTGTAGAAACATGAGCGGTGTCCAGAGGGGGATTGTCTTTGTTGCGATTAGCCACATTATTGTTTTCCATGGAGCCCCGAAGTGTTTGGACCGGCTGACTGCTTCAGAATGAAGGTCTGGTGGCTGCTGGCAGGATAGTGGACATTCACCAACATGATGTACTGGGCATGCTCACACACCAACTGTACATTAATGGAGTGAGAGTTCTTCCAGTTCCTGTACCTCTCCCCGTTGACATGGGGGCCCCGCAGAGCCACCTACACCATCAGGAATCCCGCTATCCTGACAAAGCCACGGGATATCTCATCCTGCTTCTCCCTGCTGAGGGAGTAAATGATGACATCGATGGTCACCCTCACCTCCCAGAATTATCAATGGACAACAGACAGGCCTAGTAACTACTGGTCAGTTCGTGTAACATCAGTGGCAGGTAAGGTTTTAGAAATAATAATCAGGGAAAAAGGACAACACACACTTGGAGAGGTTTGAGTTATTTAAGGATTGACAACACGGATTTCCAAAAGGCAGATTATGCTTGATGAACTAATGGAATTTATTTCGATCATCAGAGAAGGTTGATGATGGGAATGTGATGGATGCCGTCTACCTGGATGTTATGAAATTATTTGATGAAGAACCAAACAAAAACTTGATTAACAAAATTGAAGCTCGTGGAATAGCATCCAATTGGATCTAAAATTGTCCAAAGGACAGCAAAAAGAGAAATGTGTGAAATGGTTGTTTTTCAGACTGGAGGATGGTAGACAGTGATGTTCCCCAAGGATCAGTGCTCGGAACGCTGAGCTTTTTTTCCTTGATATATATAAATAACTTGTACCTTGGAATGCAGAGTAGAGTTTCAAAATTTTCCGATGATACCAATCTTGTAGGTGTGGTAAACAGGGAGGATGACACAAACCTTCTGCAACAGGACATAGATAGGCTAGCAGAATGGACAGAGAAGTGGCAGGTGGAATTTAATACAGAGGAGTGTGAGGTGATGTATTTCGTCAGAAGGAATAGGAAGGCAATATAGACTCAATGACACAGTTCTGAAGGTTGTGCAGGAATAGAGGGACCTGGGCCTCCATATGCATTCGTCTTTGAAGGTACCAGGAAATATCAGGAGGGTGTTTAGCAAAGCATATCAGATTTTGGGCTTCATCATTAGAGGCAAAGATACAAAAGCAGGGAAGTTATGCTGAAACGTTATAAAGCTTTGGTTAGGCCCCAACTGGAGCACTTTGTCCAGTTCTGGTCACCACACGTTACGAAGGACGTGAAGGTCCCTGAGAGGGTGCAGAGGAGATTTAACAGAATGGTTCCAGGGATGGCGGGGTTTTAGTTACAAGGTTAGTTTGGAGAAGTTGGAGTTGGTCTCCCTGGAGTAAAGGAGACTGAGAGAGACTTGATAGAGGTGTACAAGATTATGATAGGCTTAGATACGATTGACAAGGAAAAACTGTTCCCATTAACTGATGAAACACAGACTAGGGGACAGAGATGGAAGGCTTTGGGTAAGAGATGCAGGGGGAATATGAGGAAGAACCTTTTTGCACAGTGGATGATAATGAGCTGGAACTCACTGCCCATGAGGGTGGCCGTACAATCAATGATTTCAAAAGGAATCTGGATGGACACCTGAAGGAAATGAACTTGCAGGGATACGGGGATTGAGTGGGGGATTGGGACTGACTGGATCGTTCCAGAGAGAGCTGGCATGGAGGGGCCGACTGGCCACCTTCTGTGTCGTAAATGTCTCTATCACTCTCTGTGACTCTATGTTGGATATGTCTCTTGCTCCTGTCTGGAAAGATCCAGATACATAGAAGTTCACTGAAACTGTGACCTTAACGGGCATTGACAGCTCCGTCCTCACCCTGGTGTGAGGCTCCAGGTCGTATTACAGGAGGTGACACAGCTCTGTGACCACCTCCTTATTGAATCAGAGTCACCTCACACATTGCTCCTGGGTCAGGTGTAGGTAGGAAAAGTGCTCTTGGAAAACCAGGGGTGAGTTGGGCACTCCTCCCTCTTTACAGAGCTTCCCCTCTCTGCAGCCTCTGCTCCATTTGTTGTTCATGTTACAGACCCAGAGACACTGTAACTACAGTCCCCATTGCTTATCAAGACCTGCATCACCAAATCCTCTGTCCTCCCTGCATGTCTGCAGCAGCTCACAACACAATCTCCAGAAAACCATCCACAGAACCGCCACCAACATTCTAATAGCAGAAGTATGTCAAAAGCCCCTCACGTGTAAGTTGGACGCCTGGTCCTTTTAAATAACACTAGAGGGGGTTCCTCGTGCTGCTAGATGTATGCTCAGCTGAGAGTGACTAACACAGGTGGTCAGAGAACATGCACAGACCACGTTTCAAAGAAGTACATCAAAGCTGTCGGAATGGCTGATCTACGTCAATGCAAACCCTTCCTCACACTACCAGCACATGCATGGTATACCCAGGCTAGGTCCCTGCCCAGCACGGGGCACCACCAGGGAGAGATAGAGAGGGAAGGAAATTCACTTTAAAGGGGGACATGGAAACAGATTTGAAGGCAAAGGTTTTTCTAGAATATGGCAATGTACAGGGGAATTGGACTAATGGAGGGGTGAGGCCATGGAGGGAGTTCAAACACAAGAATGAGAGTATTAAAATTAAGATGCTGCCAGACCGGGAGCCAATGTAGATCAGTGAGCACAGGGGTGATTGGTGATCGGGATTTGGTGTGATTTAGAATACAGGCAGTGGAGTTCTGGATGGGCTGTGGTTTACATATATTTATAACTGGGACCAGGATAGAATTGGAATAGTCAAGTGTGGATTTAACAATGACAGGGATGAGGGTTTATGCAGCAAATGGGCTGAGGCAGAGGTGGTGATGGGTGATATTACAGAGGTGGTAGTAGGTAGGGTTGGTGATGGAGAGAATACGGAGATGAACTCAGCGCAGGTTTAAATATAACAGATGTTGTAATCAGTCTGGTTTGCCTCAGATATTGGGCAGGGTGGGGTATGCTGTTGACTGATAGGAGATGGACTTCGTGATGGAGACCAATTACATTGGCTTCAGTCTTCCCAAACTTTGCATTGCAGAACAACATTTCAGTGAAATAGGGTTTACAGATCTCCCAGCCTGAAATAGAGACAGCAACAGCAGCAAAGATGAGAGAGTAAATGACAAGAACTGTAATACAGTGAGAAATGGTGTATCGAGCTCATAGCTGGAGATATTCACCAGGAATACAACGGCAGCAAGAAGGGCAGAGTAAATTACAGGAGCAGTAATGCACTTAAACATGGCTTATAGAATTAATAGCTTGATAGAGGGTCTTACCAGGGACACCAATAGCAGCCAGGATGGGATAATAAATGTATTGAATAACAATCAGTGCACGATAGATACGAGTGTTTAATGAGTACCGATCATAATTTGTAGAAAGATAGTAAAGCTCCGAGGATAAACTCCTGTCCATTGTTGTAATATTCCAATCTATTGTTCTCAGATTCTGATCCATTGTTTTAACATTCCGATCTATTCTCCTCAGATTCGAATCTATCCTCTCTCTCTCTCTCTCTGAAGCTGCTGATCTCTGTTAGTGCTAATTTTCCCGCTGACACAATGATATAACACTTTGAAAGAAACCCCTTATTAATAGAAGATGGAAAACTTCCAGTGACACAATTAGGGTCCATGGAGACTGACATTAATTACAGTCACTGAACAAACAGATTCAGTTAACCCTTTTCAATCCAATAATTTTTGTTCCACAATAAACCCGACCATTTACCCGGTCTGGATGGGAAGAATGATGGTTGCTGTGGGAAGGATTGGTGGCAATAGCAGTGGCATTGGCCAGAATCTTCCAATCCCCCTTAGATAGGGGCCTGATGACAGAATTCCACAGGCTCACCACTCTCTGGGTGAAAACATTTCTCCTCATCTCAGTCCTGAAAGTTTTATCCTTAGACTATCACCGCTGGATCTGGACTCCCCCACCATCGGGACATTCCTTCCTTCATTTGTCCTGTCAAGCCCTGTTAGAATTTTATAGATTTCTATGAGATCCCTCCTCACTCTTCTGAACTCCAGCGACTTTAATCCGAACTGACTCAATCTCTCCTCATACGTCAGTCCCGCCATCACAGGAATCAGTCTGATAAACCTTCGCTGCACTCCCTCAATAGCAAGAACATCCTTCCTCAGATAAGGAGACCAAAACTGCACACAATATTGCCGCTGTGGCCTCACCAAGGACCTGTATAATTGCAGCAAGACATCCCTGCTCCTGCACTCGAATCCTCTCGCTATGAAGGCCAACATACCATTTGCCTTTTTTACTGCCTGTTGCACCTGCATTCTAACTTTCAGCGACTTATGTACGAGAACACCCAGGTCTCATTGCATAGTCCCCTCTCTCAGTTTATCGCAGTTCAGATATTAATTTGCCTTCCTGTTTTTGCTACCAAAGTAGATAACCTCACATTTATCCACATTGTACTGCATCTGCCATGCATTTTCCCACTCACTCAACCTGTCCCTTTCACCCTGAAGCCTCTCTGCATCCTCCTCAAAACTCACCCTCCCACCCAGTTTTGTGGCATCTGAAAATTTGGAGATATTACAATTAGTTCCCTCCTCTAAATCATTAATATATATTGTGAATAGTTGGGGTCCTAACACTGATCCCTGTGGTACCCCACGAGTCACTGCCTGCCATTCAGAAAAAGACCTGTTTACTCCTACACTTTGTTTCCTGTCTGCCAAGCAATTTTCTATTCATCACACTAAATTACCCCCAATCCCATGCTCTTTAATTTTACACCCTAATCTCTTATGTGGGACTTTGTTGAGAGCCTTCTGAAAGTCCAAATAAACACATCCACTGGCTCCCCGTCATCAACTTTACTGGTTGCATCCTCGAAGAATTCCAGTAGATTGATCAAGCATGATTTTCCTTTCGTAAATCCATGATGACTCTGTCGGATTCTACCACTGTTCTCCAAGTGCTCTGCTATAAAATCTTTGATAATGGACTCTGGAATTTTCCCCACTTTCGACGTCAGGCTGACTTGTCTATAATTCCCTGCTTTCTCTATACATCCCTTTTTAAATAGTGGGGTTACGTTTCCTCCCCTTCAATCTGTAGGAACTGTTCCAGAGTCTATAGAATCTTGAAAGATGACCACCAATGCATCCACTATTTCTTGAGCCACTTCCTTAAGTACTCTGGGATGTAGATTATCAGGCCCTGGGGATTTATCGGCCTTCAATCCCATCAAATTCCCCAACACAATTTATCTGCTAATAATGACTTCATTCAGTTTCACTCTCTCACTAAGCTCTGTGTTCCCCAACATTTCTGGTATGATATTTGTGTTCTCCTTTGTGAAGGCAGAACCAAAGTATGCATTTAGTTGGTCAGCCATTTCTTTGTTCCTCATAATAAATGTCCCTGTTTCTGACTGTAAGGGGCCTACATTTGTCTTAAACAATCCTTCCCTCTTCACATACCTATAGAAAACTTTATAGTCAGTTTTTATGTTCACTGCAAGCTTGCTCTCAGACTTTATTTCCCTCGTCTTAATGAATTCCTTGGCCTTCCTTTGCTGAATTCTAAACTGCTCCCAATCCTCAGGTCTGTTGCTTTTTCTGGCGAATTTGTATGCCTCTTCCTTGGATGTAATACTATCTCTAATTTTCCTTTTAAGCCATGGATTGGCTACCTTTCGCGTTTTACTTTTGTGCCAGAAGACAGCAAACTATTACTGTGTTCATCCATGCACACTTTAAATGTTTGCCATTGCCTATCCACCGTCATCTCTTTAAATAACGTTTCCCAATCCATCATAGCCAACTCGCGCCTCATAAGTTCGCAGTTTCCTTTATTAAGATTCAGGACCCTCGTCTCACAATCAACTTGGTCACTCTCCACTTTGATGAAGAATTCTGTCATATTATGGTCGCTCAACCCCAAGAGATGTCGCACAACTAGATTGTCAATTATTCCTCTCTCATCACACAATACCTAGTCTAGGATGGCCTGTTCTCTAGTTGGTTCCTCAATGTATTGGTCCAGAAAACCATCCCGTATACACTCCATGAATTCCTCCTCTACGGTATTGTGACCAATTTGATTTACCCAATCTGTCTGCAGATTATAATAACCCATAATTACAGATGTTCCTTTATCGCATGCATCTGTAATTTCCTGTTTAATGCAATTTCCAAGATCATCACTATGGTTTGGGAGGCGGTGGCGCATTGGTATTGTCACTGGACTCGTAACCCACAGAACCAGGTTATTGCTCTGAGGGCATGGGTTCAAATCCCAACACAGCAGAAGGTGGAATTTGAATTCAATTAATAAAATTCTGGAATTAAAAAGCTAGTCTAATGATGGCCATGAAACCATTGCAGATTGCTGTAAAAACCCATCTGGTTCACTCATGTCCTTCAGGGAAGGAAATCTGCTGTCCTTACCTGGTCTGGCCTACATGTGACTCCTGACCAACAGCAATGTGGTTGACTCTTACATGCCCTCTGAAATGGCCTAGCAAGCCACTCAGTTGTATCTAACTGCTACGAAGTCAATAAAAAGGAATGGAAAACTCCCTTCCTAACAGCACAGTGGGTGTATTTACCCCA
This sequence comes from Heterodontus francisci, assembly GCF_036365525.1. Classification (NCBI taxonomy): domain Eukaryota; kingdom Metazoa; phylum Chordata; class Chondrichthyes; order Heterodontiformes; family Heterodontidae; genus Heterodontus; species Heterodontus francisci. The sequence goes on along the minus strand of NW_027140470.1, from coordinate 838,302 downwards.
CATGGTCTACAGCGGTTCAAGAAGGCAGCTCACCACCACCTTCTCAAGGGCAATTAGGGATGGGCAATAAATGCAGGCCTGGCCAGTGACGCCCTCATCCCATGAATGAATAAAAAAACATATACTACCCCCACTAACGTTTGTTGCCCCTTAGTGTTTCTCAGCTCTTCCTATACAGATTTAGCATTGTCAGAGCTAATATCTTTCCTCACTATTGCGTTAATTTCCTCTTTAACCAGCAAGGCTACTCCACCGGGGGTTGGAAATACGCCGTTTTACTGATGGTGTGAATATTTGGTAGGAAGCTCATCCCAAGACATCTCAAAGTTAACTATGTAACCAAGTGTGTGAACAGTTTGGCTTGCAGTCAAACATTTACAAAGGAGAGGGATGTAGGGTGTAGTTAGGAAATCTTTGGAACAGAGACAGAAAATAATGACTTCGGTCTTCTCAATATTTAATTGGCATTGCAGATGTGTGATGCAATACAATTTCGAAGGATAATTGAGGAAAGACAATGCAAGGTAAATGGTACAACGATAAAGGTGGTGAAAGAACAGACACCTGGGATGGTTGTACACAAATCGTTGAAGGTGGCAGGAAATTTTAACTAAATAGTTAATAAATATATGGGATCCTAGGTTTTATAAATAGAGGCAAAAAGAACAAAAGCAAGGACATTATGTGAAACATATAAAATACTATTTCAGCTGCACCTGGAGTCTTGTGTCGAATACTGGGAACCACACTTTAGGAAGGAAATGAAGCCTTCGGAGAGGGGACAGAACTGTTTTACTAGAATTTGTCCAGGCATGAGGTATTACAGTTATGTAGCTGGGGTTGTTCTGCTTAGAGCAGAGAACTTTCAGAGGAGATTTGATTGAGGTGTTTAACATTAGGAAGGGTTTAGATAAATTAAATAAAGAGAAACTGTTTCCAATGTCCAAGGGACTGGTAATCAGAGACACAGATTTAAGGCGATTGGGAAAAGAAGCAGACATAAGGATTTTGCTTCTGAATGATTTGGATTTGGAATGAACTGTCTGATAGGCAGATAGATACAGATTCAATAGTAGATCCCAAAAGGGAATTGGATAAATATCTGATGCAGAAAAAATGTTAGGATATAGTGAAAGAGTCAGGGAGTGGGAGTAACTGGATTGCTCTTTGAAAGGGCCAGCACAGACTTGATGGGCAGAATGACATCATTCAGGTTGTGCTATTCTATCATTCTGTGATGTTTCCCACATGGACTTTCACAATTTTCCTCTCCTTTCAACAGGTGTTTGATAAAGTACCACATAACAGCCGTGTTACCGAATTAGAAACACATGGGATTAAAGGACCAATGTCAGCCGTGGCTCAGTTTGTATCTCTCTCCCCTTTCAGATTCCAGGATCAAGTGTCACTGCAGGACTTGATCACAAGGATCAAGGCTGACAGTGCAGTGCAGTACTGAGTGTGTGTTTCACTGCCAGAGGTGCCGTCTTTTGAACAAAAAGTTAAGCCAACGCCCCACAGCACTAAAATAAAAGCAAATGACTCTCAGGTGGAAGTTAAAGATCCCATTGGATTATTTCGGAGAAGCAGAGGGGAATTATCCCCAGTGCCCTGGTCAAGATTTACCATTCAATCAACATCACAAAAACAGATCTGATCATCATCACATTGCGACTTGTGGGATCTTGCAGTGCAGAAATTGTCTGCCTGTTTCCCACATTACAAGAGTGACTACGCTTTAAAAAGTTCTGATTGTGTGTCAGATGCTTTGTGACGTCTGATGGCCATGAAAGGCACTATATAAATGCAGCTTTTTAAAAAAATCAATGCCAGCATGCAGGAAATTATCTAAGTGACAGAAAGCAGAGAGTAGTGGAGAATGGTTATTGTTCAGTCTGGAGGGAAGTACACAGTGGGGTGTCCCAGGGTCACAGTCGGGATCACTGTTGCTGTATGTTCTTGCCGTTGGGTTGTGTACAGGGGGGATAATGTCAACGTTTTCAGATGGAAGGAAACTCAGAAATGTTAATAAACAGTGAGAAGGAGAGTAACAGACATCAGGAAGACAGAAACTGACTGGTGAAATAGACAGGAACATGGCAGATATAATTTAACACAGTGAAATGTGAAGTGAGACATTTGGGTAGGAAGTATGAGGAAAAACAATATAAACTGAATGGTACCATTATAAAGTGGGTGGAGGATTAGAGAGACTGGGGGTGTACACACACAGATCATTGAAGGTAACATGTAGTGTCCTCGGTGTTAGAGAGAGAGATACAGAGTAATAAAATTCAGAAGGAAAAGCTGATCTTTATACATCATTGGTTAGGTCCCAGCTGGAGAATTGTGTCTAATCCTGATCACCACACTTTGATAATTTTCTTTGTTCTTTGTTCTTTGATAAGGATGTCAAGGACTTAGTGAAGATACAGAGGTGATTTCCTGGAATGGTACCAGGGATCTGGGAATTCAGTTATGTGGAGAGATTGGAAAAGCTGGGATTGTTCTCTTTAGAGCAGTGAAGGGTAAGAGGAGATTTAATATAGAATTCAAAATCATGAGGGGTTTTGATAGGGTAATTAATGTGAAACTGTTTTCCAGTGTCAGAAAGTTCAGTGTTAAGAAGACACAGATTGAAGGTAATTGACAATGAAGCAGAGGTGAATTGAGGAGAATTTTATTACACAGCAACTTGTTGGGATCTGGAATTCACTGCCTAAAAACATGGTGGAAGCAGATTCAATAATATTTTCAGAAAGGAATTTAACAAATATACGAAAAGAAAAAATAAACAGGAGTCTGTGGAAAGAGGATGGCAGAGGAACTAATTAAACACCTCTCTCACAGAGACAGCACTGACACAATGGGGCGAATAGCATTCTTCTGTGCTACATAAATCTCTGATTCTGAGAGTAAGAGACAGAGAATGAAAAGAAAGGGAGAGAGAGAGTGAGAGGGAGGGTGAAAAGGGGAAAGGGAAATAGAGACAAAGTGAAAGAAAACTTTGCACCATTTTTCGGGCATAGGGATTGTGATTCGTGATCTTCCCATGCCCGTTCCTGTTGAGGCAGGTGACATACAAACTTCATGCTGCCTCCTCATTTCCATGAATTCTACGTGACCCCAGGGTGAACTACCCTGCTCACTGTCTGCACATTCAACAGGAACCTAACTGAATGTGAGGCTGGCATGTGTTTCAGCCAGGATTCAGCTCTTAAAGGCAGTCTATCCCTTTTAAAGAGAAGCTGTACAGATTCACAGGAGGCTGCTGCTGCTGACTATGAATGCTGCAATTGGAGACAAGGTAAATGGAACACTAGGACAGAGAGAGGTCTCTGCGGTTCATGGCTGAGGTGCTAGATGCCTTAGTCATGACGGGTGATAGGAGAAGAGAGCCCATGTTTCTGTGGGGTGGAGTGGAGACCCTCAAGCAACGCCCTCATCAGGGAATGGGAGCAGGTGGCCAGGGAGGTCAATGCTATAGGTCTGGCCCCGAGGACCTGGCAGCAGAGCCAGAAGAAGTTTAATGAGCTCACAAGGGTGGTCAATGTCACTGAATTCATCACCACATGACATCTCCTACCCCCAACATCACCAACCTCTCACACTGCTCAATGTACCACACCCCCACCACTCATCCATCAGCAGTCCCTAAACTCAGTGCTCACACTCAACATTCACATACTCCACCTCACCCTCACACACCTTCCAATGATACCAGCCTCACACCCACCAATCACTGCTTCCACATACCTCCAGCTATTCAGCTATGGTAGGCACATCACCCAAACACAGAGCAACACAATCACTGACATTCTGCTCTCTCTCTTACAGGAGAAGGCGGCCCATAATCACAGGGATCAGCAGTGAACCGACAAGGGGCCTGGCATACCTTAATCCCCTGAGCCTGAGGGAGGAGATGGTTCTCCATATCATGGGACCGGCTGTGACAGAGCCCGTAGCATCCGGCATCACCGACAGCATTCAGCATGATGTTATGTTCATGCCTTATGTCCCTTTTTAACTCCCACCTCCCCTCATCCTGCTTTCTGGGATGACCTACAAGTTGTAGACATTGATAGAGTCATAAAGTCATGTAGTTATTTAGAGCACAGAAGGAGGCCATTCGGCTGATCGTGTCCATGCTAACGCTCCACGGAACTGTCCAGTGGGTGCCACACCCACCCGCCCCCGCCCCCCCCACACCCCACCCCCCCGCCCCCCCCCCCCGCCCCCCGGATGATCCCCGCATCTCTGCAAGTCTATTTCACTCAGATGGCCAACCACTTTCCTCTTGAAGTCATTTTTTTGTCTCCTCATCCACCACCCTTGTGGGCAGCGAGTTCCAGGTGATTAATACCAACTGTGTAAAAAGGTTTTTCCTCATATTCCCCCTTCATCTTCAGACCAAAACCTTCAATTTGTATCCCCTAGTCTTTGTATCATTTGTTAATCAGAACAGTCTTTCCTTCTCTAACTGATCTAAGTGAGATTCACAGCCTGAGTAACAGGAAACACTGAGTAGTGATGAACAGTTATTTCTCAGATTGGAGGAAGGTTTATAGTGGGGTTCCCCAGGGGTCGGTGACAGGGCCACTGTTTTTCTTGATCTATATTAATGACCTGTACTTTGATCTACAGGGCACAATTTCAAAATTTGCAGCCGACAGAAAACATGGCATTATTGTGAACAAAGAGGAGGACAGTGATGGACTTCAAGAGGACAGAGATAGGCAGGTGGAATGGGAGGACACGTGGCAAATGAAATTTAATGTGGAGACGTGTGAAGTGATTCATTTTGGCTGCAAGACCGCGAAGAAGCAATAGAAGATAAAGGATACAATTCTAAAGGGTATGCAGGAGCAGAGAGACCTGGGGGCTATATATGATCCTATTGGTGGAGGTGGCAGGCAGGTTGAGAAAGCAGTCAGTAAGGCATTCAGAATCCTGGGTTTAATAAATAGAGACAGAGAGTACAATAGCAAGGAAGCTTTGATGAAGCTTTGTAAAACACTGCCTCCGTCTCAACTGGAATATTGTGTCCAGTCCTGGGCATCACAGTTCAGGAAGGTTGTGAAGGCATTAGAGAGAGCGCAGCAAAGATTTATGGGAATGGATTCAGGAATGAGAAATACTGTTGCATGGATAGATTGGGGATGCTGGGGCTGTTATGCTTGAAGAAAAAGTGAAGAGGAGATTTGACAGAAGTGTTCAAAGTTATAAGGGATCTGGAATGGGTGGATCGGGAGAAACTGTTGCCATTGGCGGATGGATCAAGACCAGAGGACACTGATTTAAGGTGATTGGTAGAAGAACTAAAGGTGACATGAGGATAAACACAGTGAGTGGTTAGAATCTGGAATCACCTGCCTGAGAGTGCGGTGGAGGCAAATTCAAACGTAATTTTCAAAAGGTAATTGGATAATTATCTGAAGATAAAAAAAATGCAGGTCTTTGGGAAAAGGCAGGGGCAGTGGGACAAGCTGAGTGACTTTCACAGAGATCCAACATGGACATAAAGGGGCGAATGGCCTCCTACTGTGCTGTAACAGTTATTTTATGAGACTGTGACTCGCCACGTGCAGATTCCGGCTCTAAACCAGCCTCGAAGGTACACACAGTGTTAATATTTGAACTGGTGACTGTGAGTATCAGACCAAGTGATGGGGATTCACCATCAGTGCTGTGCTGCTGCTCTCTCTCTCTGTCTCCTGGAGCTGCTGTGACTGGGAAGCTGGCAGTTTTGGGTTATCATTGGAAAGTATGAAACCATCTGCTTCACGAATGTCCTTTCGGGAAGGAAATCTGCTGTCCTTACCTGGTCTGGCGGACATGTGACTCCAGACCCACAGCAATGTGGTTGACTTTTAACTGCCCTCTGAAATGGCCTAGCAAGCCACTCAGTTCAAAGGCAAATCGAGATGGGCAGCAAATGCTATTCTTGACAGTGACACACAAATTCATGGAAGGATAAAAAAAAAGATCATAAGGTTTGGGGTGAGGAATTGTGGTGGGATGGAAAGCAGGACGGCCATTGTCCCATGAGTGGAGTCCCGAAATTTTCCGATGACACAAAATTTGGAGGAGGGGCTAAGAATCAGGATGATATGAAGCACCTGCAACAGGACACAGACAGGCAAGCGGACTGTGCATTCTACTGGCAGATGGAATTTAATAGAGAGGAGTGTGAGGTGATGCATTTTGGCAGTAGGAATAGTGAGACGTTACATAGACTAATAGCACAGCTCTAAAGAGTGTGCAGGAGCAGAGAAACCTGCCGGTGGATTGATCAGTGAAGATAACAGGACATATTGAGAATGGTCAGCAAAGCATATGGGATTTGGGTTTAAAACAGAGGCATTGAGGACAAAAGCAGGGATGTTATGCTTAACATTTAAAGAGCATTGGTTAGGCTCCAACTGGAATATACTGTCCAGTTCTGGTCACCACACGTGGGGAAGGGTGTGAGTGTTTTTGAGAGGGTACAGAGGAGGTTTACCAGAATGGGGGAGCGGAGGTTAGTTACAAGGTAGGTTTTGAAAATGTGCCTTTGTTTGCCTTCGAACAAAAGAGATTGAATGGAGATTTTATCGAGGTTTATGAGATTATGACAGGCTTAGATAAGTTAGACAAGGAAAACTGTCTCTATTAACTAATAGTACAAGGACTAGGGACATAGATTGAACGTTCTGGCAAGAAATTCAGGGAGAATATGAGGAAGAACTTTTTTGTTTTACACATAGCGAGTGGTAATGATCTGGAACTCACTACCCACAATGGTGGTGGAAGTGGAGACGAACAATGATTTCCAGAAGAAACCGGATGGACAGTTGAAGGAAAGAAACTTGCTGAAACACGGGGATTGAATGGGGGAATGGGACTGACTGGATTAATCTGCAGAGAGAGAACATGGTCTCAATCTGTACCATAAATGACTCCATGAATCCAGCACCAGTCAAAGTGACATCAGTGTGTACAATCTACACTATGTCCAGCAGCAACTCATCAAGCCTCCTCAGACAGCACCTTCCAAATCCGCGACCTCTAGCACCTGGAAGGACAAGTGCAGCAAATGCATGGGAACACCACCAGCTGCAGGTTCCCCTCCAAGTCACACACCATCCTGACTTGGAACTATATCGCCGTTCCTTCACTGTCGCTGGGTCAAATTCCTGGAACTCCCTTCCTAACAGCACTGTGGGTGTACCTACCCCACATGGACTGCAGCGGTTCAGAAGGCAGCTCACCACCACCTTCTCAAGGGTAACTAGGGATGGGCAACAAATACTGGCCTAGGCAGCGACGCCCACATCACATGAATGAATAACAAATGCTGCAACCACTGGGGTAGCAATGTATAGAAGCACTAGGCAAGACTGGCTGGAAGGCATCCAGGAAATATCCTCCCTGCCTCCTCCTCCTCTTCCTCCTGAGATAACTTCCGGATTCCTGGTGCCAATGCCCGTGTCCTCATGATGGTGATGATATGAAGGGTGCAGCAGAACACCATGAACTTGGACACCTGCTCCAGTGAGTACTGGAGGGCTCTATCCGAGCGGTTCAGACATCGGAAACATTGCTTCATCACACCGTGGATCTGTTCCACCATGTCCTTGCTGGCTGGCAGTGGAAAGTGGGGTTTGGGGTGTGGAATCTTGAGCCATATATGGGGGCGGGGGGTACTAATTGTCTCTGAGGAGCCACATTCTGATTCTCCTTGAAGGCCTGAAGACGTTGGGAATGGCTGACTACTTCAGAATGAAGGTATGGTGGCTGCTGCCAGGATAGTGGACATACACCAACATGATGTACTGGGCATGCTCACACACCAACTTGTACATTAATGGAAAGAGAGTTCTTCCAGTTTCTGTACCTCTACCCGTTGATATGGGGGCCCTGCAGAGCCACTTACACCATCAGGAATCCCGCTTTCCTGACAAAGCCACGGGATCTCTCATCCTACTTCTCTCTGCTGAGGGAGCAGACAGTATAATTCACCTCACCCGGCCTCTGTCACACAATAGATACACCAATGGACAACCTAAAGAGAGATAATGGAGACGTCACCCGCTCAGGCCTGGAAAGATCCAGATCCATAGAAGTTCGATGAAACTGTGAACTTAACCGTCGCTGACAGATCCGTCCTCACCCTGGTGTGAGGCTTTCGGTCATGTTACAGGAGGTGACACCGCTCTGTGACCACCTCCTTATTGAATCAGAGACACCTCACACAATGCTCCTGGATTAGGTATAGGTAGAAACAGTGCTCTTGGAAAACCCGGGGTGGTTAGGGCAGAGTCCCCTCCTCCTCCCTCCTTACAGAGCATCCCCTCTCTGCAACCTCTGCTCCATTTGTTGGTCACGTTAGAGACCCACAGACACTGAAACTACAGTCCCCATACGTCGTTTAGAGTTGGACCACCAAATCCTCTTTCCTTCCTCTTGCGGATGACACGAAGGTCGGTGGAGTTGTGGATAGTGTCGAAGGATGTTGTAGGGTACAGAGGGACATAGATAGGCTGCAGAGCTGGGCTGAGAGATGGCAAATGGAGTTTAATGCGGAAAAGTGTGAGGTGATTTACTTGGAAGGAGAACCAGGAATGCAGAGTACTGGGCTAATGGAAAGATTCTTGGTAGTGTAGATGAGCAGAGAGATCTTGGCGTCCAGGTACATAAATCCCTGAAAGTTGCCACCCAGGTTAATAGGGCTGTTAAGAAGGCATATGGTGTGTTAGCTTTTATTCGTAGGGGGATCGAGTTTCGGAGCCACGAGGTCATGCTGCAGCTGTACAAAACTCTGGTGAGGTCGCACCTGGAGTATTGCGTGCAGTTCTGGTCACCGCATTATAGGAAGGATGTGGAAGTTTTGGAAAGGGTGCAGAGGAGATTTACTAGGATGTTGCCAGGTATGGAGGGAAGGTCTTCCGAGGAAAGGCTGAGGGACTTGAGGTTGTTTTCGTTGGAGAGAAGGAGGAGAAGAGGTGACTTAATAGAGACATATAAGATAATCAGAGGGTTAGATAGGGTGGATAGTGAGAGCCTTTTTCCTCGGATGGTGATGGCAAACACGAGGGGACATGGCTTTAAGTTGAGGGGTGATAGATATAGGACAGATGTCAGAGGTAGTTTCTTTACTCAGAGAGTAGTAGGGGTGTGGAACGCCCTGCCTGCAACAGTAGTAGACACGCCAACTTTAAGGGCATTTAAGTGGTCATTGGATAGACAAATGGATGAAAATCGAATCGTGTACGTCAGATGGTTTCACAGGTCGGCTCAACATCGAGTGCCGAAGGGCCTGTACTGCGCTGTAATGTTCTAATTCTAATTCTAATTCTTCCTAAATGTCTGCAGCAGCTCACAACACAAACTCCAGAAAAACATCCACAGCACCTCCACTAACTTTATAATCGCAGATGTAAGTCAAAAGCCCGTCACCTGCAAATTGGATGCCTGGTCCTTTTAAATAACATGAGAAGGGGTTCCTCGTGCTGCTGAATGCATGTTCAGCTGAAAGTGAGTAATACAGGCGGTCAGTGGACATGTACAGACCAAGCTGCAAAGTCAAAGAACAAGAACAAAGAACAAAGAACAGTACAGCACAGGAACAGGCCATTCGGCCTGCCAAGCCTGCGCCGATCTTGATGCCTGCCTAAACTAACACCTTCTGCACTTCTGGGCCATTATCCCTCTATTCCCTTCCTATTCATGTATTTGTCAAGGTGTCTCTTATACGTCGCTATCGTATCTGCTTCCACCACCTCCCCTGGCAGCAAGTTCCAGGCACTCACCACCCTCTATATAAAAAACGTGCCTCGCACATCCCCTCTAAACTTTGCCCCTTGCAACTTAAACCTATGTCCCCTAGTAACTGACTCTTCCACCCTGGGGAAAAGCTTCTGACTATCCACTCTGTCCATGCCACTCATAACTTTGTAAACCTCTATCATGTCGCCCCTCCACCTCCGTCGTTCCAGTGAAAACAATCCGAGTTTTTCCAACCTCTCCTCATGGCTCATGCCTTCCACACCGGGCAATATCCTGGTAAACCTCCTCTGTACCCTCTCCAAAGCCTCCACGTCTTTCTGATAGTGTGGTGACCAGAATTGCAGACAATATTCTAAGTGTGGCCTAACTAAGGTTCTGTACAGCTGCAACATGACTTGCCAATGTTTATACTCTATGCCCCGACCGATGAAGGCAAGCATGCCGTATGCCTGTTTGACTATCTTATCCACCTGCGTTGGCACTTTCAGTGACCTGTGGACCTGTACCCCTAGATCTTTCTGCCTGTCAAAACTCCTAAGGGTACTGCCATTTGCTGTCTACCTCCCACTTGCAGTAGACCTTCCAAAATGCATTACCTCACATTTGTCTGGATTGAACTCCATGTACCATTTCTTCACCCAAGTCTCCAACCGATCTTATTCCTGCTGTATCCTCTGACAATCCTCATCATTATCCACAACTCCACCAACCTTTTTTTCATCCACAAACTTACTAATCAGACCAGCTGCATTTTCCTCCAAATCATTTGTATATACTACAAACAGAAAAGGTCCCAGCACTGATCCCTGCGGAGCACCACTAGTCACATTCCTCCATTCAGAAAAACACCCATCCACTGAAACCCTCTGTCTTCTATGACAGAGCCAGTTCTGTATCCATCTTGCCAGCTCACCTTTGATCCCGTGTGACTTCACCTTTTGTACCAATCTGCCATGCGGGACCTTGTCAAAGGCTTTACTAAAATCCATATATACAACATCCACTGCCCTTCCTTCATCAATCATCTTCGTCACTTCCTCAAAAAACTCAATCAAATTAGTTAGACACGACCTCCCCTTCACAAAACCATGCGTTTTAGTACCACAATAAATTGGACACGGTCTACATGGGATATATGAGGGTTGTTGAGGGAAGGAGTGGTAGAAATAGCTGAGGCACTGGCCAGAAGCTTCCAATCCTCCTTGGATATGAAAGTGTTATCAAAGGACTGGAGTGTTGTAAATGTTACACCCTGTTTACAAAAGGAGACATTAGATCAACCCAGTAACCAGTCCCTCTAAAGTCGATGGTTGGAAATTTCCAGAGGCCGTAACCAAGTACAAAAATATATCTTTCTTGGATAACATGGGATAATAAATGACAACCAGCACAATAGGTTAATGCAAAATCGCGTCTGATAATCTTGATCAAGTTCATTGATGACTTAACTGTGAGTGTTGATGAGGATAGCGTAGTTCGTGTTATGTATGTGAACTTTCAAAAGGCCTGTGATCAAATGACATTTCATACACTTGTTATGAAAAGTGGAACATTTAGATTAATGTGACAGTGACAGTGTGGATATGACACTGACTCAGGGACAGAAAGCAGAGAGAAGTGGTGAACAGACACTGTTCAGACTGGGGGAGGGGGAGTATAAAGGGCTGTTTCTCAGAGGTCGCATTTTGGAAACAGTGCAGCTCCTGACAAATCGATAGATATATAAATGAAAGAGACGTTTATGTAAAAATAAAACAATTTCAACTCTTGCAGATGATATGAAACTCATAACTAAGGGTGGGAAAAATACAGACCACAGAATGATCCAACCTCACAGAACTTTTATTTATTTATTCTGGACTCTATCCAAAACAAATTTATTTCTCACTCTGTAATTTATTTGTGTGAGATTTTCGTGCGAATGGGTGCGTGAATGTGGAGCGTATATTTTTACGAATTTATTCAGATCCAGTTTAGATTGTTAAGTATAATAAACTCAACTCTTGTTTAAACACGAGAGAACCTGTATGATTGGTTCTTTCAAGATCACAATAAAGGTAAAAGGTAAAAAACGCACTGAGGTGGTCAGCATGTCCACTGCTAAAATGGAATAAACTAGTTGTGATCAAATAAAAGATAGGACAAGAAGAGAGCCTGGGACCCCTCCTCACCTGGCTATATCAGAAATGTGGAGGTTCCAGGGATTGTAACGCAATGACAAACGAGAAATTAGTTGTGGTAAAAATAATTGATCCTGAGAATAAAAATTTAAAATTTCAATGCAGATTGTATTGTGGTTTTCACCGCTGGAGCACAAACATGTCCATATTCGAATACAGTACCTTCTGAAGCCAGAGTATACGAATATATGAACATACGAATTAGGAGCAGGAGTAGGACACTCGGACATTCAATAACATCATGACTAATCTGATTGTAACCTCGACTCCACATTCCCACCTATCCCCGATAACCATTCAATCCCTTGCTTATCAAGAATCTATCTACCTCTGCCTTACAAATATTTAAAGACTCTGCTTTCACTGCCTTTTGAGGAAGAGAATTCCAAAGACTCAAAATATTCTCCTGAACTCTATTTTAAATGGGCGACCCATTATTTTTAAATAGTGACCCTTATTTATAGATACTCCCAGAACGGGAAACATCCTTTCCACATCCACCCTGTCAAGACCACTCAGGATCATATATGTTTCAATCAATTCGTCACTGACTATTGTAAATTTCGGTGGATATAAGTCTCAAATGGCTGTAACAGTAATGTGGAGGTTCTAGAGATCGTAACCCAACGACAAACGAGAAATTGGAAGTGTCAGAGTCACCGAGTTAAACAGCACAGAAACAGTCCCTTTGGCCCACTGTGTCTGTGTCGGCTATCAAGCCTATCCATTCTAATCCCATTTTCCATCACTTCGCCCATAACCTTGTATGCTATGGCGTTTCAAGTGCTCATCTAAATACTTCTTCAATTTTGTGAGTGTTCCTGCATCTACCACCGCTTCCGACAGTGTATTCCAGATTCCAACCACCCTCTGGGTGATTTCCTTTTCCTCAAATCCCCTCTAAACCTCGTGCCCCTTACCTTAAATCAACTCTCCAGGTTACTGACACCGCCGCTATGGGAAAAAATGTTTCTTCCTATCTACCCTATCAATGTCCCTCATAATTTTGTATACCTCAATCATGTCCCCCCACCCCCGCTCCCTCAGCCTTCTCTGCTGTAAGGAAAACAACCCGAGCCTATCCAGTCACTCTTCATAGCTGAAATCCTCCAGCCCATGCAACATCCTGTTGAATCTCCACTGCACCCTCTCCAGTGCAATCACATCCTTCTTATAGTGTGGTGCCCAGAACTATACACAGTACTCCAGCTGTGGCCTTACTAGCGTTTTATACAGCTCCATCATAACCTCCCCACTCTTATATTCTTTGCCTTAGCTAATAAAGGCAAGCATTTCATATGCCTTCCAAACCACCTGTGCTGCTGCCTTCGGTGACCTCTGGACAAGTCCACCAATATCTCTTTGACATTCTGTACTTCCCAGCGTGCGACCATCCATTGTATATTCCCTTGCCTTGGTAGTCCTCCTAAAACGCATCACGTCACATTTCTCAGGATTAAATTCCATTTGCCGCTTCTCTGCCCATCTTACCAGCCCATCTATATCGTCCTGTAATCTAAGGCTTTCCTCCTCACTATTTATGACACCACCAATTTTTGTGTCATCTGTGAACTTACTTCTACATTCACGTCTAAATTATAGATGTATACTACAAACAGCAATGGTCCCAGCACCGATCCCTGTGGTACACCACTGGTCACAGGCTTCCAATCACAAAAACAACCCTCGACCATCACCCTCTGCCTCATGCTAGTAAGCCAATTTTGGATCCAATTTGCCAAATTGCGCTGGATCCCATGGGCCCCTACCTTAGAAACATAGAATATAGGAGCAGGAACAGGCAATTCGGCATTTCGAGCCTGCTCTACCATTCATTATGATCATGGCTGATCATCCAACTCAGTCACCTGTTCCTGCTTCTCCCCATCGCCCCCCCCCCCATATCCTTTGATCCTTTTCAACCCAAAAGCTCTATCTGACTCCTTCTTGAAAACATACAATGTTTTGGCCTCAACCGCTTTCTGTGGTAGCGAATTCCACTGGCTCACCACTCTCTGTGTGATGACATGTCTCCTCATCTCAGTCCTGAAAGGATAACCCCGTATCTTTAGTCTGTGATCCCTGGTTCTGGATTCCCCCACCATCGGGAGCATCCATCCTGCATCTACCCTTTCAAGTCCTTTTCGAATTTTATAGGTTTCAATGAGATTCCCCCTCACTCTACTGAACTCTTGTTAAATACTAACTGACTCAATCTCTTCTCAGACGTCAGTCCCACCATCCCAGGGATCAGTCTGGTAAACCTCCGCTGCACTCCGTCGATAGCAAGAACATCCTTCCTCAGACAAGGAGAACAAAATTTCACACAATATTCCAGGTGTGGCCTCACCGAGGCTCTGTAGAATTGCAGCAAGACATCCCTGCTTCTGTGCTCGAATCCTCTCGCTATGAAGGCCAACATACCATTTGCCTTTTTTACCGCCTGTTGCACCTAAAAGCTTACCTTCAGCGACTGATGTACGGGAACACCCAGGTCTCGTTGCATATTCCCCTCTCTCAGTTTATAGCCGTTCCATATTCCCCTCTCTCAGTTTATAGCCGTTCCATATTCCCCTCTCTCGCTTTATAGCCGTTCAGATAATAATCTGCTTTCCTGTTTTAGTTACCGAAGTGGATAACCTCACATTTATCCATATTATACTGCATCTGCCATGCATTTGCCAACTCACTCAACTTTTCCAAATCACCCTGAAGCCACTCTGCATCCTCCTCACAACTCATCCTCCCACTTAGTTGTGTGTCATCTGCAAATTTGTACATATTACATTTAGTTCCCTCATCTAAATCATCAATATACATTGTGAATAGCTGGGTTGCCAGCACCAATCCCTGTGGTACCCAACTAGTCACTGCCTGTCATTCAGAAAGAGACCCGTTTATTCCTACTCTTTGTTTCCTGTCTGACAACCAATTTTCTATCCATCGCAATACACTACCTCCAATCCCATGTGCTTTAATTTTAGACGCTACACTCTTATGTGGGACTTTGTCGAAAGCCTTCTGAACGTCCAAATAAACCCTCTCATCAACTCTACTAGTTATATCCTCGAAGAATTCTAGTAAATATGTCAAGCATGATTTCCCTTTCGTAAATCCGTGCTGCCTCTGTCCGATTCTACCACTGTTCTGAAAGTGCTGTACTATAAAACCTTTGAGAATGTGCTATCGAATTTTCCCCACTACCAACGTCAGGCTGCCTGGTATATAATTCCATGTTTTCTCTCTATCTCCCTTTTTAAAATAGTGGGGTTACATTATCTATCCTCCAATCTGTAGGAACTGCTTCAGAGTCTATAGAATCTTGAAAGATGACCACCAATGCATCCACTATTTCTAGGGCCACTTCCTTAAGTGCTCTGGGACTTCTTAAGTACTTGTTAACCCTAGTCCCATGCGGGACCTTATCAAAAATCCTCATCTACACATCTAGTCACCTGCTTGAAAGATTCAGTCAAATTTTGAGATATGATCTCCCTCTGACAAAGCCTGACTATCCTTGATTAATCCCTGCCTCTTCATGTGGAGATTAATCCTGTCTGTCAGATTTTTTTCTCCAGTAGTTTCCCTACCAATAATGTTAGACTCACTGGCCTGTAATTACATGATTTATCCCTGCTTCTTGAATAATGGTAACACATTCACTATTCGCCAGTCCTCTGGCACCTCTCCTGTGGCCAGAGAAGTGGTAAAAACAATTGACTCTGAGAAAAATAAATCATTTCATTGCAGATTTTAATGTGGCTTTCACTGCTAGAACACTGAAATGTCCACATTCGAAGCCAGTACCTTCTGAAGCCAGAGCATACGAACATATGAACATAGGAATTAAGAGCAGGAGTAGGCCACTCGGCCCCTCGAGCCTTCTCTGCCATTCAATTAGATCAGGGCTAATCTGACTGCAAACTCGACTCCACAATCCCACTTACCCCGATATCTTTTCACCCTCTTTCTTATCAAGAATCTATCTACCTCTGCCTTAAAAAATATTGAAAGATCCTGCTTCCACTTCCTTTTGAGGAAGAGAGTTCCAAAGACCCACGACCCTCTGAGAGAAAGCAATTCTCCTCTTTCCTGTTTTAAAAGGGCGACCCCTTATTGTTAAATAGTAACCCCGAATTCTAGATTCTCTCTCAAGAGGAAACATCCTTTCCACATCCACCCGATCAAGATCCCTCAGGATCATAAATGTTTCAATCAAGTCGCCTCATACTCTTCTATACTGCAGCGGATACAAGCCTAGACTGCCCATTCTCTCTTCATAAGAGAATCCACCAATTTCAGGTATTAGTCTAGTAAACCTTTCCTGAACTGATTCCAATGCATTTGCATCCTTCCTTACATAAGGTGACCAATATTGTACACATTCCTCCATTTGTGATCTCACCAATGCCCTGTATAGCTGAAGCATAATCTCCTTACTTTTGTATTCAGTTACCCTCACAATCAACAACATTGCATCAGCTTTCCGAAGGAATTGCGGTACCTGCATACTAGCCTTGTGCGATTCGTGCACTAGGACACCCAGATCCCTCTGCATCTCAGAGCTCTGCAATCTCTCACCATTTAGATAATATGCTTCTTTTCACTCTTTCTGTCAAAATGAACAATTTCCCACTTTCTCACATTGTACTCCATTTGCCCACCCACTGAACCTATCTATATTCCTTTGTAGCCTCCTTCAGTCCTCTTCACAACTTACTTCCCTATCTATCTTTGTGTCATCAGCAAATTTAGAAACCATACCTTCGGTCCCTTCATCCAAATCATTTATATAAATTGTAAAAAGTTGAGGCCCCAGCACAGATCCCTGTGGCAAACCACTCGTTACATCTTGCCAACCATAAAATGACCCATTTTTGCCTACTTTGTTTCCTGTTTGCCAGCAGGACTCGGAGGGCGGAGTTCTGGAGCAGTGAGTATATAAAAAAACTTATCTCGGGGATTCTCGGAGCAGACTCGGAGGGCGGAGTTCCGGAGCGGTGAGAATATAAAAAAACTTATCTCGGGGATTCTCGGAGCAGACTCGGAGGGCGAGTGCCAGAGCGGTGAGTATATACAAAAACCTATCTCGGGGATTCTCGGAGCAGACTCGGAGGGCGAAGTTCCAGAGCGGTGAGTCAATAAAAGAACCTATCTCGGGGATTCTCGGAGCAGACTCAGAGGGCGGAGTTCCAGAGCGGTGAGTACAGAAAAAAACCTATCTCGGGGATTCTCGGAGCAGACTCGGAGGGCGGAGTTCCAGAGCGGTGAGTGGAGAAAAAAACCTATCTCGGGGATGAGCAGACTCGGAGGGCGAAGGTCCAGAGCGGTGAGTATATAGAAAAACCTATCTCGGGGATTCGCGGAGCAGACTCGGTGGGCGGAGTTCCAGTGCGGTGAGTATATAAAAAAACTTATCTCGGGGATTCTCGGAGCAGACTCGGAGGGCGGAGTTCCAGAGCGGTGAGTGGAGCAAAAAACCTATCTCGGGGATGAGCAGACTCGGAGGGCGAAGGTCCAGAGCGGTGAGTATATAGAAAAACCTATCTCGGGGATTCGCGGAGCAGACTCGGTGGGCGGAGTTCCAGTGCGGTGAGTATATAAAAAAACTTATCTCGGGGAGTCGCGGAGCAGACTCGGATGGCGGGGTTCCGGAGCGGTGAGTATATAAAAAAACCTATCTCGGGGATTCGTGGAGCAGACTCGGAGGGCGGAGTTCCATAGCGGTGAGTAGATAAAAAAACTTATCTCGGGGATTCGTGGAGCAGACTCGGAGGGCGGAGTTCTGGAGCAGTGGATTCACAGAGTCCGTTCGCTCGGGTGGGAATAAAAAACTGAAAAAGTGAAGTCACAGGAAAGCTGTGACCTGATTGGCTGGTAGGGAATCTGCACCGAATTTGAAAATAAAACTAATAAAAATTGATTAAAACACTGATTAACTCATGAATAAGTAGAGTAACTAAACCAGAGGGAAGAGATTACTGTATTTAGACAGCATTTAATACTTATTGTTAGAAATTTAGCACCAGGGACCACATAGTGAAGTGTATCATAATTTAGTAAGGATTTAATAAGTATTTATTTATTTTACATCAATTAACTAATTAGTGATAGAAATGTCAGTTAGAGTGGTGAAGTGCTTCACCTGTGAGATGTGGGAAGTCCGAGATGCTTCCAGCGTTCCGGACGACTACATCTGCAGGAAGTGGACCCAGTTGCAGCTCCTCACAGATGCATGGATCGGTTGGAGCGGCAACTGGATGCAATTAGGAGCATGCAGGTGGCTGAGCGTCACAGACAGGAGTTTTAGAGAAGTGGTGACACCCAAGGTGCAGGCAGATAGATGGGTGAACGTCAGCAGGGGCAGGCAGTCAGTGCAGGATTCCCCTGTGGCTATCCCCCTCTCTAACAGGTATACCGTTTTGGATACTGTTCAGGGGGATGGCCTATGAGGCGTAAACAGCAGCAGCCAGAGCAGTGGCACCACGGCTGGCACTGTTGTTCAGCAGGGAGGGACAAAGCACAGAAGAGCAATCGTTATAGGGCACTCTATAGTCAGGGACACAGATAGGCGCTTCTGTGGACGTGAAAGAGACTCCAGGATGGTATGTTTCCTCCCTGCTGCCAGGGTCAAGGATGTATCTGAACAGATAGGGGGCATTCTGAAGGGGGAGGGTGAACAGCCAGAGGTTGTGGTACACATCGGTACCAACGACATAGGCAGGAAGAGTGATGAGGTCCTGCAGTGGGAGTTTAGGGAGTTAGGTAGTAAGTTAAAAAACAGGACCTCTAGGGTTGTAATCTCTGGATTACTCCCTGTGCCACGTGCCAGTGAGGCTACAAATAGGAAGATAGTGCCGCTAAACACGTGGCTGAGCAGCTGGTGTAGAAGGGAGGGTTTCAGCTATCTGCACCATTGGGCTCTCTTCAGGGACAGATGGGACCTGTACAAGAAGGACGGGTTGCATCTAACCTGGAGGGGCACAAATATCCTGGCTGCAAGATTTGCTGGCGTCACTCGGGAGGGTCTAAACTAGTGTGTCAGGCAGGTGGGAACCTGAACAGTAGGACAGCTAGTGAAGTAAATGAGGAGGACATAGTAAATAAGGCCAGTAGGACTTAGAGGAAGAACAGGCAGGGAGATGTGACTGTGCACAGCGGGACTGGTGGTCTGAAGTGCATTTGTTTCAACGCGAGAAGTATAACAGGTAAGGCAGATGAAATTAGAGTTAAGACTAGTACCTGGAAATATGATGTTGTTGCTGTTACAGAGACTTAGTTAAGGGTGGGGCAGGATTGCCAACTAAATGTTCCAGGCTTAAGAAGCTTCAGGCGGGATTGAGGGGGATGTAAAAGGGGTGGGGGAGTTGCATTGCTGGTTAAGGAGAATATCACAGCTGCACTGTGGGAGGACACCTCAGAGAGGTCATGCAGCGAGGCAATATGGGTGGAGCTCAGGAATAGGAAGGATGCAGTCACGATGTTGGGGGTTTACTACAGGCCTCCCAACAGCCAGCGGGAGGTAGAGAAGCAGATATGTGGACAGATTTTGGAAAGATGTAATGGTAACAGGGTTGTAGTGGTGGGTGACTTTAACTTCCCCAATATTGACTGGGACTCACTTAGTGCTAGGGGCTTGGATGGGGCAGAATTTATGAGGAGCATCCAGGAAGGCTTCTTGAAACGGTATGTGGATAGTCCAACCAGGGATGGGGCCATTCTGGACCTGGTATTGGGGAATGAGCCCGGCCAGGTGGTCGAGGTTTCAGTGGGGGATCATTTCGGGAGCAGTGTCCATAATTCCATAAGTTTTAAGGTACATGTGGATAAGGATAAGAGTAGTCCTCGGGTGAAGGTGCTAAATTGGGGGAAGGCTAATTATAACAATATTAGGCAGGAACTGAAGAATTTAGATTGGGGGCAGCTGTTTGAGGGTAAATCAACATCTGACATGTGGGACAAAAACAAGAAATGCTGGATTCACTCAGCAGGTCTGGCAGCATCTGTAGAAAGAGAAGCAGAGTTAACGTTTCGGGTCAGTGACCCTTCTTCGGAACTGACAAATATTAGAAAAGTCACAGATTATAAACAAGTGAGGTGGGGGTTGGGCAAGAGATAACAAAGGAGAAGGTGCAGATTGGACCAGGCCACATAGCTGACCAAAAGGTCACAGAGCAAAGGCAAACAATATGTTAATGGTGTGTTGAAAGACAAAGCTTTAGTACAGATTCGGTGTGAATATTGAACAGCAGCAAGTGCAAACCTGAAGAAAAACAACCTGAAAAAAACAGTGGGTAAGCAAACTGAACAAACTAAGATGAAATGAAATAAATGCAAAAAAAGATTGTAAAAAATGTAAAAAGGAATGTAAAAAAAAAGGAAGAAAAAATAACTAAAAATGACTAAAAATGAAAGTAAAGTGGGGGGCTGTCATGTTCTGAAATTATTGAACTCAATGTTCAGTCCGGCAGGCTGTAGTGTGCCTAATCGGTAGATGAGATGCTGTTCCTCGAGCTTGCGTTGATGTTCACTGGAACACTGCAGCAATCCCAGGACAGAGATGTGAGCATGAGAGCAGGGGGGAGTGTTGAAATGGCAAGCAACCGGAAGCTCAGGGTCCTGCTTGCGGACTGAGCGGAGATGTTCCGCAAAGCGGTCACCCAGTCTGCGCAGACTGGGTGACCGCTTTGCGGAACATCTCCGCCCCAAGCGCAGACTGGGTGACCGCTTTGTGGAACATCTCCGCTCAGTCCGCAAGCAGGACCCTGAGCTTCCGGTTGCTTGCCATTTCAACACTCCCCCCTGCTCTCATGCTCACATCTCTGTCCTGGGATTGCTGCAGTGTTCCAGTGAACATCAACGCAAGCTCGAGGAACAGCATCTCATCTACCGATTAGGCACACTACAGCCTGCCGGACTGAACATTGAGTTCAATAATTTCAGAACATGACAGCCCCCCACTTTACTTTCATTTTTAGTCATTTTTAGTTATTTTTTCTTCCTTTTTTTTTACATTCCTTTTTACATTTTTTACAATCTTTTTTTGCATTTATTTCATTTCATCTTAGTTTGTTCAGTTTGCTTACCCACTGTTTTTTTCAGGTTGTTTTTCTTCAGGTTTGCACTTGCTGCTGTTCAATATTCAGTATATTCACACCTAATCTGTACTAATGCTTTGTCTTTCAACACACCATTAACATATTGTTTGCCTTTGCTCCGTGACCTTTTGGTCAGCTATGTGGCCTGGTCCAATCTGCACCTTCTCCTTTGTTATCTCTTGCCCAACCCCCACCTCACTTGTTTACAATCTGTGACTTTTCTAATATTTGTCAGTTCCGAAGAAGGGTCACTGACCCGAAACGTTAACTCTGCTTCTCTTTCCACAGATGCTGCCAGACCTGCTTAGTGAATCCAGCATTTCTTGTTTTTGTTTCAGATTTCCAGCATCCGCAGTATTTTGCTTTTATTCTGACATGTGGGAGCCTTTCAAGCGTCAGTTGATTAGAATCCAGGACCAGCATGTTCCTGTAAGGAAGAAAGAGAAGTTTGGCAAGTTTTGGGAAGCTTGGATAACACGGGATATTGTGAGCCTTGTCAAAAAGAAAAAGGAAGCATTTGTAAGGGCTGGAAGGCAAGGAACAGCTGAAGCACTTGAGGAATATAAGGATAGTAGGAAGGAACTTAAGCAAGGAGTTAGGAGGGCTAAAAGGGGTCATGAAAAGTAATTGGTGAAAAGGATTAAGGAAAATCCCAAGGCTTTTTATACATATATAATGAGCAAGAGGGTAACCAGGGAAAGGGTTGGCCAACTCAATGACAGCGATGGGAATCTATGCGTGGAGCCAGAGGAAGTGGGTGAGGTGCGAAATGAATACTTTGCATCAGTATTCACCAAGGAGAAGGAGTGGATGATAAGCCGAGGGAAGGGAGTGCAGATAGTCTCAGTCATCTCATTATCAAAAAGGAGGAGGTGTTGGGTGTCTTGCAAAGTATTAAGGTAGATAAGTCCCCAGGACATGATGGGAACTACCCCAGAATACTGAGGGAGGCAAGGGAAGAAATTGCTGGGGCCTTGACAGAAATCTTTGCATCCTCACTGGCAACAGGGGATGTCGCAAAGGGCTGAAGAATAGTCAATGCTGTTCCTTTTTTTAAGAAGAGGGGTAAGGATAATCCAGGAAATTATAGGCCGGTGAGCCTTATGTCAGTGGTAGGGAAACAATTAGAGAGGATTCTTCGGGACAGGATTTACTCCCATTTGGAAACAAACGAACTTATTAGCGAGAGACAGCATGGTTTTGTGAGGGGGAGGTCGTGTCTTACTAATTTGATTGAGTTTTTTGAGAAAATGACGAAGATGATTGATGAGGGAAGGACGGTGGATGTTGTCTGTATGGACTTTAGTAAAGCCTTTGACGAGGTCCTGCATGGCAGACTGGTGCAGAAGGTGAAGTCACACGGGATCAGAGGTGAGCTGGCAAGATGGATACAGAACTGGCTTGGTCACAGAAGACAGAGGGTAACAGTGGATGGGTGTTTTTTTGAATGGAGGGATGTGACTAGCGGTGTTCCGCTGGGATCAGTGCTGGGACCTTTGCTGTTTGTAGTACATATAAATGACTTGGAGGAAAATGTAGCTGGTCTGATTGGTAAGTTTGCAGATGACACAAAAGTTGGTGGAGTTGCAGATAATGATGAGGATTGTCAGAGGATACAGCAGGATATAGATCGGTTGGAGACTTGGGCAGAGAAATTGTACATGGAGTTTAATCCAAACAAATGTGAGGTAATGCATTTTGGAAGGTCTAATGCAGATGTGAGGTATTCAGCAAATGGCAGAACCCTTAGGAGTATTGATAGGCAGAAAGATCTGGGCGTACAGTTCGACTGGTCACTGAAAGTGGCAACGCAGGTGGATAAGCTAGTCAAGAAGGCATACGGAATGCTTGCCTTCATTGGTCGGGGCACAGAGTATAAAAATTGGCAAGTCATGTTGCAGCTGTCCAGAACCTTAGTTAGGCCACACTTAGAATATTGTGTGCAATTCTGGTCGCCACACTGCCAGAAGGACGTGGAGACTTTGGACAGGGTACAGAGGAGGTCTACCAGGATGTTGCCTGGTCTGAAGGGCATTAGCTATGAGGAGAGGTTGGAAAAACTCAGATTGTTTTCACTGGAACGACGGAGGTGGAGGGGCGACATGATAGAGGTTTAGAAAGTTATGAGCGGCATGGACAGAGTGGATAGTCAGAAGTTTTTTCCCAGGGTGAAAGAGTCAGTTACTCGGGGACATAGGTTTAAAGTGCGAGGGGCAAAGTTTAGAGTGGATGTGCGAGGCAAGTTTTTTACACAGAGGGTGGTGAGTGCCTGGAACTTGCTGCCGGTGGAGGTGGTGGAAGCAGATATGATAACGACGATTAAGAGACATCCTAACAAATATATGACTAGGAAGGGAATAGAGGGATATGGGCCCCGTAAGTGCAGAAGGTGTTAGTTTCGGCAGGCATCAAGATCGGCGCAGGCTTGGAGGGCCGAATGGCCTGTTCCTTTGCTGTACTGTTCTTTGTTCTTTGTTCTTGTTCAATCCTCTATCAATGCCAGTGTGTTACCCCCTACACTATAAGCTTTTAATTTCCACATTAACCTTTGATCTGGCACCTGATCAAATGCTTTCTGGAAATCTAAGTACAGTACATCCACTGGTTCCCCTTTCTCCACAGTACATGTTATTACTTCGAAGAACTCCAACAAATTGATTGAACACGATTTCCCTTTCAGAAGACCATGCTGACTCTGCCTGATTACTTTGATTTTTTTTCTAACTGTCTGCGAATACGTTTTTAATAATTACGTCTCACATTTCCCGCAAGAGAGATTTGAAGCTAACTGGCCTGTAGTTTCTGTCTCCCTCCCTTTTTGAGTAAAGGAGTTCCATTGGCAAAAAGGAGTGACATACAGAGTGAAGTAACTCGGGACATGTTAAAAGCTCTCTCTGTTGAAAAGTTGAGTAATGTAGCTGGACAGTTAGGGATTACTCTCTGTCCAAAAGCTAGGAAACCCGAAATCCTAAGACTTGTGGCCAACCATTTTTCACTTGAAGCTGAATACTCAAACAGGTGTAGATCACTAACAGGTTGGGTATTGTTCGCTAAGGTAAAACTAGAACAGAATAGACTAGAATTAGAATTCCAGAGAGAGCAAGAAAGAGCAGAGTGATTGTCAAGAAAGGGAAAAAATAAGATTGTTCCAGAAGGAGAAGGAGGAAAGGGAGTTAAGGCGGCTCAAACAACTAGAGGAAGACCCAGTACACCTAGTGAAGACACAGCTAGTGAGGGAGCTGCCCCTCGCCCAGGACAATGTGCTGAGCTCTTAAAGTTCACCCAGTTCATTCGAAAGTTGAATGAGGAGGATGTGGCAGAATTTTTCATCACTTTTGAAAAGCTTGCAAAGCAGCTGAAATGGCTGGCAGAGAACTAGATACTGTTTTTACAAAACAAAGTAACAGGAAAAGCCCATGAGGTTTATTCATTGTTGTCAGATGAAAGTTCATCAGATTATGCGATAACTAAAAATTCTATCCTGGGCACATATGAGATAGTACCACAGGTGTACCAGCAAACATTCCAAACCCTCTGAAAGCAGCCTGACTAAACTGCCTCGAGTCTGAATGAGTTAAGCAGTTTAGGAACATAGGAGCAGAAGTAGGCCATTCAGCCCATCAAGCCTGCTCTGCCATTCAATATGATAGTGGCTGATCATCCGCTTCAATGCCTTTTTCCCACATTATCCCCATATCCCTCTCTGTCAGTGGTACTTCGAAATCTGTCAATCTCTACTTTAAGCAGACTCAATCACTGAGCTTCCACAACTCTCTGGAGCAGAGAATTCCGAAAGTTCACAATCCTCTGAGTAAAGAAATGTCTCCTCAGCTCAGTCCTAAGTGGCTTCCGTCTTATTTTGAAAGTGTGTCTGCTGATTCTAGTCTCCCCAACAATGGGGAACATATTACCGACATCTGCCCTGTCTATCCCTTTAAATATTTTGTAGGTTTCAAAGAGATACCCTCTCATTCTTCGAAACTCTAGAGACTACACGCCCAGTTTGCCCAATCACTCTTCATAGGACAGTCCTTCCATCCCAGGAACAAGTCTGGTGAACCTTTCTTGCATTCCCTCGATGGCAATAATATCCTTCCTAGGGTAAAGGGACCAAAACTGCACACAGTACTCCAGGTGAGGTCTGACCAAGGTTCTGTACAATTGAAGTAAGCCTTCACTACTTCTGTACTCAAATATTCTTGCAATAAAGGCGGACATACCATTAGCCCTCTTATTGCTTGCTGAACCTGCTTGTTTGTCTTTAGTGACTTATTGACGACGAAACTGTATACCCAGTAAAAGCACATAAGAACTTAGTTGAGACACAGGGCTAGTCAGACAACAATACACAGTGTTTTCAAACTTAGGGGGCTTGATGAAAGGAGGAAGAGCACACAAATGACACAGAGAATTTCAAACAGTCCAGAAAACAGACTGAAACAGAATGAGATGCTTCCAGAGAGTGCCTTGCACCAACCAGATAAAGGAGTTGCTGTGGACACGAGATATGATTAGACTCACAGTAGACAATGGGAGAGTGTGAGAAATGAAAGTGCTGACCAGTCTCTTACTGAACCCAATATGGAATTGTCATTATGTCATTACACCAGAACCCTATGAGTAATTAAGAGGGAAGGGTCTTGGAAACAAGAGTTAACCCCTGACTGAAACTGGGAACGGCACTAGAACCCCGGGTAAGAACACTCGAGAAGACACCCTGAGTTTAGGACTCAGGGATCAGAAGAGCAACCGCAAGTTTGAGACTGGTCACCTTGTGTCCTGATAGGTAATATAACGTGCAAGTAGGGAGAGCTTGTACTTTGATGATTTACTGTGTGACTAAAACATTTATATACTTCTGCCAGTCCGCTTTTGTGAATTCTTTAAGAGTAAGTGCAGATTATGCACAACATGATTGGCGATCCCAGATGGGACTGGGTTGCAATACTATTTATGGCTCTTTTAAATAGTCTTGGTAAGTTCGAACTAATTTAAGAATTCAATGGATTGCTGAACGGTTGAGTAATTATGGTCAAGCCAGATTGGGAGTTGGGATTCCGAAAATAATTGAAGGGCAAGTGGCCCTCGTGGATAGGTTTTGCAGTTAAACAGTGCACGGGCCAGGGGTCTGTCTTAAGCCAATTCCAGACTCAAGCTGACAATTTTGAATACAGACTCGGTCAGACTGAGAGGGAAGCGGAGAGAGTGAAGGAACAGCTCACAAGAGTGGAACAGAAATGCTCTGACTTTCAGACCGCATTGACGGTTCTGCTCTGTTCACAGAAGGAGCGGGTCTACCAGTCAGCGGATCATACCAAATGTCAGCAGGAGGTAAGTAAATAACAGTCTTAATTCTCAGCGCAATGAGATATAATATGCGCGTTTGCAGCGAAGGATGATGATGACAATGACGGCTTTAATCAGGCCGACTTGACAGATAAGGCCACTAAGTACCATGATGATGGTTACAGTCCTTGGGATGACCATCCCCCGAACCCCCAATCGAGACTTAGACCCCCCGCAACCCTGGCCTTATGTATGAATCATTATTTACGGGGGGGGGGGGGGGAGGGGGGGCGGGGTCAGAGGGCTCCATGACGAAGTTTATTGCAGAGTGATATAAAAAGAAAATGATTTAGTGAAATTTCAAATGAGTAAAATCAAGTGACTGTGGCTTATGATTCAAATGTGTGAATGTTGGAAGCTTCCACGAATGAAATATTATAACAATATTAGGCAGGAACTGAAAAATTGAGATTGGGGGCGGCTGTTTGAGGGTAAATCAACATCTGACATGTGGGAGTCTTCCAAACGTCAGTTGATTAGTATCCAGGACCGGCATGTTCCAGTGAGGAAGAAGGATACGTTTGGCAAAATCCGAGAACTTTGAATAAGGAAGGATAGTGTGAGCATAGTCAAAAAAGGAAAAGGAAGCATTCGTCAGGGCTATAAGACTGGGAATGGACGAAGCCCTTGAGGAATATAAAGAAAGGAGGAAGGAACTTAAGCAAAGATTCAGGAGGGCTAAAAGCGGTTATGAAAAGTCATTGGCAGGCAGGATTAAGGAGAATCCCAAGGCTTTTTATACGTATATAAAGAGCGAGGATAACCAGGGAAAGGGTGGGACAGAGGATGGAATCTATGTGTGCAGCCAGAGGAAATGGATGAGGTACTAAATGGCAACTTTACATCAGTATTCACCAAAGAGAAGGACTTGGTGGATGATGTCTCTAGAGAAGGGAGTGCAGATCATCTCGGTCAGGTCGTTATCAACAAGGAGGAGGTGTCGGGCGTATTGCAAAGCATTAAGCTAGATTAGTCCCGAGGGCCTGATGGGATCTAACGCAGAATACTGAGGCAGGCAGGGGAAGAAATTGCTGGGGCCTTGACAGAAATCTTTGCATCCTCATTGACTGCAGGTGAGGTTCCAGAGGACTGGAGAATAGCCAATGTTGTTCCTTTGTTTAAGAAGGGTAGCAAAGATAATCCAGGAAATTATAGGCTGGTGAGCCTTACGTCAGTGGTAGGGAAATTATTAGAGAGGATTCTTCGGGACAGGATTTACTCCCAATTGGAAACAAATGAACTTATTAGTGGCGAGAGGCAGCATGGTTTTGTGAAGGAGAGGTCTTGTCTCACTAACTTGATTGAATTTTTTGAGGAAGTGACGAAGATGATTGATGAAGGAAGGGCAATGAATGTTATCTATATGGACTTCTGTAAAGCCTTTGACAAGGTCCCTCATGGCAGACTGATACAAAAGGTGAAGTCACACAGGATCAGAGGTGAGCTGGCAAGATGGATACAGAACTGGCTCGGTCATAGAAGACAGAGAGTATCAGTGGAAGGGCGCTTTTCTGAATGGAGGGCTGTGACTAGTGGTGTTCCGCAGGGATCAGTGCTGGGACCTTTGCTGTTTGTAGTATATATAAATGATTTGGAGGAAAATGTAGCTGGATACAGCAGGATATATTTCGGTTGGAGACTTGGACGGAGAAATGGCAAATGGAGTTTTATCCGGACTCTCGCTGGCATGAGAGTGTCAATATAAATTTGTGTTTACATTCCCGGACAACTGTACACCTGGATGTGTCTCCCCCATGGATTACATGATAGTCCATCAACATTCCACCAGTGGTTGGCACAGGGGACAGGCACAGTCCTTTCTCCCGATCAGAATGTTTGATACAATATGCAGATGAGCTACTGCTCCAAACGGAGAGTAAGGAGGAGCAGCTAGAGCTACTGGAGGAGTTCCTTCATCTCCTCTGGAAGGTCGGAGTGAAAGTTACACCTAAAAAGGCACAGCTAATGAAAGAAAAGATTTCCTCTTTGGGAATGGTGATAACACAGAGAAAGCATGAGATAGAGCAGATACGAGTACAGACATTCCTCAAACTCCACCTACCACGAGATATTAAGGGTCTGAGATCAATTTTGGGTTGCGTTGGTTATTGCAGGAACCATATTGATTCCTGGTGTCAGCGTAAGTCAGCGGTTATGGAATTAAAACAGGTGCTGGCCATAGTTCAGGTGTTACAGGTGCCAGACCCACCCCTACCCTTTTCTCTCTATGTCGCTTCCACAGATACCACCTTATCTTTGGTATTGCTGCAGGAAAAGAAACATGGCTCATTCTGCCCAGCGGCGTACACATCTCACTTGTTAACGTCAGTAGAAAGGGCCTTCACAGTGTGTGAAAAAACATTTGCTGGCCGTCTTGTGGGTGATTCAAAATTGTACTTATATCGTCAGCCTCAGCCCCGTTACTATCCTAACTGAATGCACACCCTTCCAGTTGTTACTGGATGGACGAATGAAGGACGGTAATGTTATATTGTCAGCCTCAGCCCAGTTACTATCCTAACTGAACACACGTCCCTCCAGTTGTTACTAGATGGAGGACTGAAGGTTGGTAATGTTAGTCAGAATCGTATTGCTCGGTGGACCTTGCGCTTGCAAGTTTGAGATATTTCAGTAAAAAAGGAGAAGACTTTGACATGCTTGGCAGACAATTTAATCTACCAGGCTGAACCCCATGTGTGAAAGGTTTTGACAGTAAAGACCCTCAAGGGACATTTTGTGTCAAAATCACCTGGGCGGGGGTGGGGGTGGGCCGGGGGGGCGGGGTGGGGGGTGGTTGGGGGAGCGGCGTGTAGAAAGCAAGGAACCAGAAATCAAACCAGCACTCAAAATTGTTGTTGATGGTTCCTCTACAGTGGAAAATGGGATTAGGCAGGCAGAGAGCGGATTACATGTACAGTATCATAATGGAAAACCTATCAAAGACATTGCCTTACAGTTACTGGCGAGTTGAACTGTGCAGCGTGCCGAACAAGCTGCAGTCACTTTGTGCTGACACAACCACATGTTTCCCCCACTGATTGATATAAATTCTGACAGTATGTACGTGTGTAAAAGTTTAACCGAGTACCTACCTCTGTGGGAAGCCAAAGGTTTTGTGTCAGCAGATGGCAAACCTCTTCCATCTGCCCCATTACTGCAGAGAATAGTAGATGGAGCGAGGAAAGGGGAAAGGATTACAGAAAATACTATGATATATTGACCTATGTTGTGAAAATTGGTAAGGAGATAATTGGGACAACTTTGTCTAAGTTTAGTCTGGAAAACCAGGTGGTCATATGTCCTCACCCTATATATATATATATATACATATAAAACAGCAGAATAAAAATGTGGATTTAATACCACTGTAGGAAACTAGGAAGGCATTATCAGGGTTAACCCATGTGGCCGATAAGGCAAAGGGGAGATATTGCTTAACCACCACAATGAAGGAGTACCAGTATGGACATAACCGGATTTGTCTGGTGAGGAACAGTACGTTTCTTTTATACCCACAAATACCAACTAGGGTAGAGAAGATGGATTTGTAGAATACATAAAAGAAAGACAGAAACGATAACTGTGACACAAAGTGTTAAGGACGACTTGATAAATTACCTCCGGGAATATGAATATACTATTCAGCCATTGCCCATACGTTGGGTTCAAGAGAGGCAGCAACTAGAATCCATTGCTGTCGTGTACTACAATCTGGAACAACAGTGGAAGATAATACAAGTTGAGATTGACGAGATAAATGATTCGACTTGGTGGCAGGGCTAATGGAACTTGGGGTCAAACGTGCAGATACACCACTGGTTTAGAATTATCTCCCATGTCCTGATAGTTGTTTCGGGTATCATGGTGATATATGTGACATACTTAATTCGGAAACTTAAGAAATTGATTAAGGAATATGCGAGGATGTATGAATGCAGGTTGGACAGCTACCTTAAAGGCAATCAGTATTCAAACTTGTTCTTTAAAAAGATAGACAATTAAATATGTAACACGAGGGTAGTTGTATAACTATTGGTAGATACTTAAAATGAATTAATGAATGACAAATGTATTCTACAAATTAAATTGCGACTGTATTATGATCACACAAGTGATTAATTATGTAACAATGATGTTTAAATTGTGCTTTCTTTAACATTACACTCCTTAGGATATTGCGTTAACAATTAAATTGTAATTGCACAAGTGTACGACCGAAGAGACAGGAGAGTGTGATCCCTTGTGCATAGCCCTGCAGGATCAAAGGAGGGCGGGGAGGGCCGTAGACTCAGTAAAAACGCATAAGAACTTAGTTGAAACAAGGGGACTCGTCACACAACAATACACAACGTTTTGAAACATAGTGGGGGCTGGATAGAAAGGACCACAGCAAACAGATGGCCAAGGAATTGTAGACAGTACAGAAAAACAGGCTGAAACAAGAGAGAGATTCTACCAGACAGTATCCATGCACAAACCAGATAAAAGAGTTCCTATGGACACGAGATATGATTAGACTCACAGTAGACAATGGCTGAAACTGGTGACGGCACGAGAACCCCAGGGAAGAACAGTCAAGAAGGTTCCCTGAGTCAAGGACTCAGAGAACAAAAGGGCAGCCGCTAGTCTGAGACTGATCACCTCGTGACTTGACGGGTAGTATAACGTGCAAGTATTTAGTGCTTGTACCTGATGATTTAATGTGTGAATAAACATTGATATACCTTCCACCAGTCCGCTTCTGTGAATTCGTTAAGAGAAAGTGCAGATTAGGCACAACAACGATCTGCTAGCTCTATATAGGGTCTTACCAGGAACATTAAAAGAAGCAACACCAAGAGAGAAAATTACACAACCAGTAACAAAATTAGCAATGCTTCGTAGAGTTTACAGCCTTTATCAAAGACTCACCAGGAGTAACAACAACAGCAAAGAGGGATGAGAAAATGTCAGGTGCAGTAATGCAGTTAAACACGGTTTATAGAATTAATAGCTGGATAAAGAGTCTTACCAGGAACACCAACAATAGCGAGGATGGGATAGTAAATATATTGAATAATCTGAAGAGCAAAATAGATACGATCATCTAATGAGTACCAGTCATAATATGTGGAAAGAGCGTCAAATTGCCAGATGAAACTCCTGTCCATTGTTGTCACATTACAATCTATTGTTCTCAGATTCTGATCTATCCTCTCCCTCTGTCTGGAGTTGTTGGTCCCTCTTACTGCCGGGTTTGATGCTCCTGTTGACACTATGTGATAATACATTGAAATGACTCCCATATTAATAGAAGATGGAAACCCTCCAGTGAAACAATTAGGGTCCGTGGAGACTGACATTAATTCCAGTCACTGAACAAACAGGTTCAGTTAACCTCTTTCAGTCCAGCACTGTTTGTACAACAATAAAGTACAACATTTATCTGGTCTGGATGGGATGTATGAGAGATGCTGAGGGAAGGAAAGGTGGGAATAGCGGAGGCACTGGACAGAATCATTCAATCCTCCTTGGATATAGGAGTTGTGACAGAGGGCTGGAGGGTTGTAAATGTTACACCCTATTTGAAAAATAGGAGAGATGGGGTAGACACTGTATTTACTGACCAGACAGTTCAATGTCACTGATGGGAAAATTTCATAACCCAGGACAAATATATTCATTGCTTTGAAAAACATGGAATAATAAATAGACAGCAGGAGGGATATGGTGATGACAAAGCATGCCTGGCAAACCTCAACAACAACTTATATTTATATAGTGCTTTTAATGTTATAAAACATCCCAAAGTACTTCACAGGATCATTATGAAGCAAAGTATGACACTGAGACACAACAGGAGATATTAGATCAGATGGCCAACAGCTTGAACAAAGAGATAGGTTTTAAGGAGTACTTGAAAGGAGGAAAGCGAGACGGAAAGGTGATGACCGTAGCGTCGTGGTAATATTACCAAAATGGTAATACCGAGGATCAGGCTGATTCCCTGAGGACACGGGTTCAAACCCCACCGTGGCAACTGGTGCAATTTAAATTTCAATAAGTTATAAAATTCAATTAATTAATACAAATCTGCATTTGAAAGCTATTCTCAGCAATGCTGCCATGAAACTATCATTGATCATCGTTAAAAAACAACAGCCTGGATTATTGATGTTCTTTTGCAATGGAAATCTGCCATCCTTATATGGTCTGCCTCCATGTGACTCCAGACCCACAACAATGTGGTTGACTCTCAACTGACTTCTGAAATGTCCAGCAAACCACTCAGTTATCAAGGGCAATTGGGGATGGGAAACAAATGCTGGTCTTGTCAGTGACACCCACATCGCATGAAAGAATGAAAAAAGAAAACTGTGCAGTGAGGATATTCCAGAACTTTGGGCCTTGGCAGCTGAAAGCCCGGACGCCAGTGGTGTCGGGATTAAAATCAGGGCTGCACAAGAGGCTGAAATTAGAGGAGCACATGTACCGCAGTGGGTTGTGGAGTTGGAGGAGATTACAGATATATGGGGGTGGGGTGGGGGAGAGACCATGGCGGCATCTGAAAACGAGGATGAGAATTTTAAAATCAAGACATTGCTTGACTGGGAGCCAATGTCGGTCAGTGATAGATGAACGGGACTTGATGTGAGCTAAGGCATGGGCAGCAGAGTTTTGGATGACCTCAAGTTTACAGAGAGTAGAATGTTGGAGATCAGCCAGGAGTGAGTTGGAATAATCACATCTAGAGGTGACAAAGGCATCAATGCGGTTTCAGCAGCAGATGGGCTGAGACAGAGGTGAAGTCGGGCGATGTTACTGAGGTGGAAATAGGCGGTTGTAATGATATCCTGAAATGAGGTTCAAGCTCATTTTGTGGTCAAATGTGACACCAAGGTTGTAAACATACTGTCTGAATCTCAGACTGTTACCAGGGAGAGGGATGGGATCAATAGCAAGGGAACAGAGTTGACGTGGGGTGTGAAAACAATGTCTTCAGTCTTCCCAATATTTAATTGGAGGAAATTTCTGCTCATCCAGTACTGGATGTCGGATAAGCAGTCTGATAATTTACCAACAGTGGAGGAGTGGAGAGAGGTGGTGGTGAGGTAAACATGATGGAGTTATTTGATAAAACAATGGAGAGGGTTGATGAGGGTGATGTGATTGAAGTTATATATATGGAATTTCAAAAGGTGTTTCATTAAGTGACATTCAATAGACAGGTTAGGAAAACTGAACCCTATGGATTAAAGGGACAGTGACAGTGTGGATATAATATTGACTAAGGAACAGTAAACAGAGAGAAGTGGTGAAAGGTTGCTGTTCAGACTCAATGACAGTAGACAGTGGTGTTCCCTAGGGCTCGGTATTAGGACCACTGCTCTTTTTTCTCTTGGAAAACACGAGCTATGTAAGGCAGAGCTGAAACGTTAACTCTGTTTCTCTCTACACAGATGGTGCCAGACCTGCTGACTATTTCTGACAATTTCTGTTCTCATTGCAGAGTTCCAGCAGCCGCAGTATTTTGCTTTCATTTTAGTATTTCATTCACAGTCACTTCTCTTCCAGGAATGCCTACCTTGAAGAAGTTCTGCTCTTCTCTGGAAGAGCTTAGGGCCTCGGCAGCTGAAGTCACGGCCGCCAATGGTAGAGTAATTAAACTCGGGATGTTCAAGAGACCAGAATTATATGACGTCTCAGTGCTGCAGTGGAAGCTCAGATTGAGGTCATGAGATCCATGCTTGCTGCCATGCAGGATCAGACTGCTGCCATCATGGCTGTGGATCTCAGTGTTCAAAGGGGTTTGCAGGATCTCACAGCAGTCCAGCAATCTGTGATCCAGTAGATTACTAGGATTGCTGCGGTGTCGCCCCGTGGGAATTACAGTGTCTCCGTGGAGCAGGAACCTGTTGTCTTCTCTCAGGATGACAGTATTTGTTCTCCATTCACTGTCACTCCACCAGTGTGCTTGCTGTTACCCATCAGCCAGCCCAGGCTGCTGCTGCCCATGTCGAGGTGGTGCAGTCCGATTCCGAGTCCTCAAGTCACAGAGCTGCTCGAGGACATCCTGCAAGGCCATCTGCAGTCTCCCCAGTGAAAGTCAGCAGACTTCCACCAGCCATGCTGCAGTCACTGGAGAAACACTGTATCGGAGCACTAGGCAAGTCGAGGGAACCCACAAGACAGGCACTAAGGGAATACACAAGGGTGAATAGTTCAGTTTTGTTTGTATAATTGAATGTGTTGTTGGATAAAGATGTTAATGAAAAGATTGTTGTTGGTGTTTTTTATTGCAGGATGATGACGAAGGGGACACTGTGATGGGGCGTCTCAGATGGGTGCAATGGTGGAGAATGGGGGATCCATGGTGGGGAAGGGAAGTTGTCCTATGGGAAACAGAATATAAGCAGAGACTCTCTGACGGTCTTTCTGGGTCAAAGGCATCCAGGAAATATTCTCCTTGCCTCCTCCTCCTCCACCTGAGTTTTCCTCCGGATTCCTGGTGCCAATGCCTGTGTCCTCATGATGGTGATGATATGAAGGGTGCAGCAGAACACCATGAACTTGGACACCTGCTCCAGTGTGTACGGGAGGGCTCCCCGCGAGAGGTTCGGACAGTGGAAGCATTTCTTCATCACACTGGTGGTCTGTTCCACCATGTTCCTGGTGACTTCATTGTTCACGTTATACACATATTAATTGTGTGAGCTTGGTTGGCGGTGGGAGGAAGTTTGGGGGTGTAGTACCATGAGCTGTGTCTGGAGAGGGCGGGGTGGTTACATTTTTCTCCGTGGAGCCACATTCTGGTTCTGCATGGGAGCCTGATGTGTTGGGACTGGCTGACTGCTTCAGAATGAAGTTAATGTGGCTGCTGCCAGGATAGTGGGACATTCACCAACATGATGTACTGGGCATGCTTACACACCAACTGTACATTAATGGAGTGAGATTTTAGTCAGTTCCTGTACCTCTCCCCGTTGACATGGGGACACCGTAGAGACACCTCGACCATCAGGAATGTGGCTCTCCTGACAAAGCCACGGGACCTCATCCTGCTTATCCCCGCTGAGGGTGAAAATGATGTATTAACTTTACCCAACATAGATGGCCTCTCTCACCTAGCGGATACATCAATGGACAGCACACATTCCTCACAACTACAGGCCAGTTAGTCCAGCATCAGTGGTGGGAAAAGTTTTAGAACAATAATCAGGGATAAAACAGCAGGCATGTTGAGAGGTTTGAGTTAATTCAGGATAGCCAGCATAGATTTACAAAAGGAAAGTCATGCTTGACTAATCTAATTGCACTTTTGATGTTGTAACAGAGAAGGTTGATGAAGGGAATGTGATGGATGTTGTCTAGATTGGTTTGAAGAATGTGTTTGATAAAATACCACAAAAAAGGTTAATTACCAACATTGAATCAAATGGAATGGGAGGGTCAGTGTCCAATTGGATAAAAACAAAGGTTTACATAGAGAAAACAGTGTGTCAAAGTAAATGGCAGTTTTTCAGACTGCAAGATGTTAGACAGTGAGTGTTCCCCCAGGGTCAGTGCTCGGGCCACTGTTTAATTTTGCTGTGTATAAATGACTTGGATCTTGGAATACAGAGTAGAATTTCAAAATCCGCCTCTGATACCAAACTTGGAGCTGTGACAAACAGTGAGTATGTTCAGAACCACCTGTGACAGGACATAGATACTAAGTAGATTGAGCAGACAAGTGGCAGATGAAAGTGTGAGACAAGTCTGAGGTGAGGCATTTTGACAGAGAGGATAGGAAGGCAATATAGACTTAATAACACAGTTCTAAACAGTGTGCAGGAACAGAGAGACCTGTGCGTGCATGTGTATCCATCTTTAAAGGTGACAGGACATATTGAGAGATTGGTTAGTAAAATACATATAATCTTGGATTTCATAATGAGAGGTATTGAGTTCAAAAGCAGAGAAGTTATGATGAATGTTTAAAAATCTCTGGTTAGGTCTCAGCTGGACTAGTTTGTCCAATTATGGTCATCACACTTCAGAAAGATTGTGAAGGTCTTTGAAATGGTGCTGAAGAGATTTAGCAGAATGGTTCCAGGGATGGTGGATTTTAGTTCCAAGGTTAGGTTACAAGATTATGACAGGTCTGGATAATTTAGACAATGAAAAAGTGTTCCCATTAACTGATGGAAGAAGGACTAGGAGCACGGATGGAATGTTTTGGACAAGAGATGCAGGGGGAATATGAGGAAGAACATTTTTCTTTATGCAGCGGGTGTTAATGATCTGGAACTCACTGCCCACAAGTGTGTTGGAAGCAGAGACAATCATTGATTTCAAATGAAAGCTGGTGGGCACCTGAATGAAATGAATTTGCTACAGGGATTGAGCGGGCGAGTGGGACTGAATGGATTGCTCCATGGAGAGCCAGCATGTACATGATGGGATGAATGACCTCCTTCTATGTCGTAAATGGCTCTATCAGTCTCTGTGACTCGATGTTGGATACTTCTCCTGCTCCTGACTGGAAAGATCCAGATACATAGAAGTTCAATTAAACTGTGACCTTAACGGGCATTGACAGCTCCGTCCTCACCCTGGTGTGAGGCTCCAGGTCATGTTACAGGAGGTTACACAGCTCTGTGACCACCTCTTTATTGAATCAGAGTCACCTCACGCACTGCTCCTGGGTTAGGTGTAGGTAGCAAAAGTGTTCTTGGAAAACCGGAGGTGCGTAGGGCAGAGCCCCCTCTTCCTCCCACTTTCCAGAACTTCCCCTCTATGCAGCCTCTGCTCCATTTGTTACAGACCCAGAGACACTGTAACTACAGTCCCCATACCTTGTCCAAATTTGCGTCACCAAATCCTCTGTCCTCCCTGAATGTTGGCAGCAGCTCACAACACAACCTCCAGCGAACCATCACAGCACCTCCACTAACTTTACAATAGCAGAAGTAAGTCAAAAACCCCTCACCTGAAAGTTGGATGCCTGTTCCTTTTTAAATAACACTAGAGGGGCTTCCTCGTGCTGCTTAATGGATGTTCAGCTGAGAGTGACTAGCACAGGCGTTCCGTGGATAGTCGAAGTTTCAAAGACGTACATCACAGCTACTGGAATGGCTGATAGAAGAGATATACAGACCCCTCCTCACGCTACCAGCACATGCTTGGTGAACGGGGACTCGAGCCCTCTCCAGCATGGAACACTTGAAGTGACCGGCAGCTCAGCTCGTATTATTTTAAGGATCCAAACTTACATGGCGTTCGGCCCAGTGGCGCTGTGGAGCTGAAAATCATTGCCAGAGTAGATAAACAGAGAGAACGACTATAGGATCATATGAATTAGGGGCAGAAGTAGGCCATTCAGCCCGTCAAGCCTGCTCTACCATCTAATAAGATCATGGCTGATCTGTTTGCGTTTCGAATTCCACACCCCCATCTACCCCCGATAAACTTAGGTTCTCTTGCCTAACAAAAATCTATCTACCTCTGCGTTAAAAATATACAATGACTCCCCCACCCCCCCTCCACCACCTTCTAAGGCAGAGATTTCCAAAATCACACAATCATCTGAGGAAAAGAAAAGTCTCCGCATCTCTGTCTGAAAAGGGCGACCCATAATTTTCAAACAGTGCCTTTTCAAACAGTTACATTTAAAAGGGAATTGAAGAAAAGACTTTCAGGCAAAAGAGTTGTAGGAATATGGGAATGGAGAGGGGAATGGGATTAATTGGAGGGGTGAGGCCATGGAGAGATTCAACCACAATAATGAGAATATTAAAATTAAGGTGCTGCCAGACCGGGAGCTAATGTAGATCAGTGAGCACAGGGGTGATGGGTGATCGGGATTTGGTGTGAGTTAGAATACAGGCAGCATAGTTATGGATGGGCTGTGGTTTCTGGAGGTTTATAACTGGGAGGGTGTGTATTTAACAAAGGCACAGATGAGTGTTTATGCAGCAGATGGGCTGAGGCAGAGGTGAAGACGTGTGTTAGTACAGAGGTGGTAGGAGGCAGGGTTGGTGAGAATATGGAGATGAACTCAGCTTAGATTTAAATAGAACACAGAGGTTGCAAACTGTCTGGTTCAGCCTCAGATATTTGGCAATGAGGAGATCGTGGTTCATGGATAGTGGATGGAATTTCTTATGGAGACCAATGACAACTGCACTCTTCCCAAATTTAAATAGCAAGAACATTATTTCAATGAAACAAATTTTACATATGTCACAGCGGTAAGTACAGACTTACCAGGGACAGCAACAGCAGCAAAGATGGGAGAGTAAATTACAGGCACTCTAATGCACTTGGCAATGGTTTATAGAGCTAATACCTGGAGACATATATTTGCCAGGAATAACAACAGCAGCAAGGAGGGCAGAGGAAATGACAAGAATGGGAATGCAGTTAAACATGGTTTATCGAATTAATAGTTAGATACAGAGACTTACTAGGGACACCAATAATAGCCAGGAAGGGGTAGTGAATGTATTGAATATTCCTCAGTGCGGAATAGATCAGACTGTTTAATGAGAACTGATCATAATCTGCAGAAAGAAAGTTAAACTCCCAGATGAAACTCCTGTTCATTGTTGTAACATTACAATCTATTGTTCTCTGATTCTGATCTATCCTCTTCCTCTCTCCAGAGCCGCTGATCCCTATTAGTGCCGGGAGTGATGTGATACTCCCACTGACACTATGCAAAGGCACAGATGAGGGGTAGTGCAGCAGATGGGCTGAGGCAGAGGTGGAGATGGGTGATATTACAGAGGTGGTAGTAGGCAGGGTTTGTGAAGGAGAGAATATGGAGATGAACACAGCTCAGGTTTAAATAGAACACAGAGGTTGCAAACAGTCTGGTTCAGTCTCAGACATTGGACTTGGAGTATGTCGTTCACAGATCGGGGACATGATTTCTTATGGAGACCAATAACACTGGTTTCGGGCTTCAGAGAAAAAAAAATTACTTGAACAGTATTTCAGTGAACCAGGGTTTACAGATCGTATTTGTGGAAATGAAGACTTACCAGGGCAGTAACAGCAGGAAAGATGAGAATAAATTACAAGAACTATAATACTATTAGCAATGGTTGTAGAGCTAATAGCTGGAGAC
This sequence comes from Heterodontus francisci, assembly GCF_036365525.1. Lineage (NCBI taxonomy): Eukaryota > Metazoa > Chordata > Chondrichthyes > Heterodontiformes > Heterodontidae > Heterodontus > Heterodontus francisci. Next base: position 798,817 of record NW_027140470.1, on the reverse strand, counting down.
AGAGATTCACCAGGACTAACAACAGCAGTAAGGAGGGCAGAGTAAATTCCAGGAACATTATTGCAGTTAAATATGGTTTATAATATTCATAGCTGTATTGACAAACTTACCAGGGACACCAACAATAGCAAGGATGGGATAGTAAATGTGTTGTATAATCAACAGTGCGTAATAGATCCGGGATGTTAAAGAGAGCGAATCGTCTGTATAAAGCATGTAAAGAGGCCATGATAATCCTCTGCCCACTTTTGTAACATTCCATTCCACTGTTCTCAGATTCTGACCCATTGTTGTAACATTCCAATCTATTGTTCTCAGGTTCCGATCTATCCTCTCCCTTTCTCTGGTGCAGCTGATGCCTGTAAGTAGTGAAGCTGACGATCGACTTTCACAATGGTATTAAACCTTGAAAGGAATCCCTTATTAATAGAAGATGGAAAACCTTCAGTGACACAATTTGGGTCCATGGAGACTGACATTAACTACAGTCACTGAACAAACAGGTTCTGTTAACCACTTTCCATCCAAACACTTTTTGTACCTCAAAGAAGTAGAACATTTACCTGGTCTGTATGGGATGCATGAGGCTACTGAGGAAAGGAAATGTGGAAATAACAGAGGCCCTGGACAGAATCTTTCAATCGTCCTTGGATATGGGAGTGATAACAGAGAACTGGAGGGTTGTAAATGTTACTCCCTGTTTAAAAAAGGAGAGAGGGGGTAAAACCTGTATTAATGACCAGTCAGTCTAATGTCGGTGGTTGGAAATTTCTAAAGGTCACAAGCAGGATATAAGTATTCCTTACTCATAAAAGGGATAAAATTTGAGAAGCAGCACGCAAATGCGAATTCAAAATCATGTATGGCAAACGACAGCAACAACTTATTTTATATAGTGTCTTTAATGTAATAAAACATCCCATGATGCTTCCTCATAAAACAAAACATGACACCGAGAGATATAAGAAATTATTAGGTCAGAGGACCAAAAGCGTGGTCAAAGATGTAGGTTTTAATGGGTGTCTTAAAAGAGGAATGGGTGGTGGAGAGGTGGCGGGATGGAGAGGCGGAGAGGTGTAAGGAGGGTATTCTAGAGCTTGGAGCTGAGGCAACTGAAGGTGTGGTCACCAATGGTGGAACAGTTAAAATCCGGGATGCACAAGAGGCCAGAATTAGAGGAGCACAGATATATACAGGACGGGGGCGAGGTCATGGAGGAAAAATAAGTTGAGAATTTAAATAAAGAGATTACTTGATCAGGAGTCAAATTCGGTCAGTGATATGTGCACGGGACGTGGCACGATTTAGGACATGGCAGCAGAGTTCTGGAGGACATCAAGTTTACAGAGAGTAGCAGGTGGGAAATCAGAGAAAAGTGTGCTGGAGTAGTCATTTCTAGGGATAAGGAAGGCATGAATGAATTTCAGCAGCTGATGGGCTGAGACAGGGGTGAAGTCGGGCGCTGTTACTCAGGTGGAAGTAGGCGGTTGTAATGATATCCTGAAAATGAGGTTAAAGCTCATTTTGTAATCAAATGTGATACTGAGGCTGCAAACAAACTGTATGAATCTCAGACTGATACAGGGAGAGGGATGGAATCAATAGCAAGGGAACAGAGTTAGAGAGGGGAGTGAAAACAAGGGCTTCAGTCTTCCCAATATTTAATTGGAGGAAATTTCTGCTCATCCAGTACTGGGTGTTGGATAAGCAGTCTGATAATTTAACAACAGTGGAGAGAGGTGGTGGTGAGGTAAACTTGATGGAGTTCTTTGATAAAACAATGGAGAGGGTTCATGAGGGTGGTGTGATTGAAGTTATATATATGGACTTTCAAAAGGTGTTTGACCAAATCACATTCAATAGACAGGTTAGGAAAACAGAACCCTATGGATTAAAGGGACAGTGACAGTGTGAATATAACATTGGCTAAGGAACAGTAAACAGAGAGAAGTGCTGAAAGGTTGTTGTTCAGACTCGATGGGAGTATACAGTGGTGTTTTCCAGGGCTCGTTATTCGGATCACTGCTCTATTTGCTCTTGGAAAACCCGGGGTGGGTAGGGCAGAGCCCCCTCCTCCGCCCTCTTTGCACAGCTTCCCCTCTCTGCAGCCTCTGCTCCATTTGTTGGTCATGTTACAGACCCAGAGACACTGTAACTACAGTCCCTATAACTTGACCAGAGTTGGGTCAACAAATCCTCTGTCCTCCCTGAATGTCTGCAGCAGCTCACAACACAACCTCCGGAAAACCATCCACAGCACCTCCACTAATTTTACAATGGCAGAAGTCAGTAAAAAGCCCGACACCTGTAAGGTGGATACCGGGTCTACTTAAATAACACTAGAGGAGGTTCCTCGTGCTGCTGAATGTATGTTCAGCTGAGAGTGACTGACACAGACGGTCAGTGGACATGCAAAGACCAAGTTTCAAAGTCGTACATCAAAGCTGCCGGAATGGCTGATTGACACCATATTCAGACCTTCCTCACACGACAGACACAAACACATTACACCGACACCAGCACCCCGGCCAGCCTGGGTGTCCTGTACAATGTACTGGATGTGACCGGCAGTGCAGCGCACACCAATTTATGGATCCAATCTTCCACAGCACCAGTGGAGCTGGGGAGATGAAATTTGTGGTCAGGGATAGAGACAGAGGGAAAGAAACTCACTTCAAAAAGGGAGTTAGTAAAATACTTTAAGATGAACAAGCTTCAGGAATATTGGAAATGAACAGGGGATTGGGATAATCAGAGGGGTGAGGACATGAGGGATTTGATCATACGAGTGAGAATATTAAAATTGAGGTGTTACTGGACCAAGAGCCAATGTAGATCAGTGAGCACAGGGATGTTGGGTGAACAGAATTTAGTGTAAATTAGAAGGTGGCAGCAGAGTTTTGGATGACCACAAGGTTACAGAGAATAGAATGTGGGAGAGCAGCCAGGAGTGTGTTGGAATAGTTAAGTCTCGAGGTAACAGTCAGGTCTTCCAGCCAAAATGGACAGTTTGACCTTTTCTCACATTATACTCCATTTGCCAGTTCTTTGACCTCTCAGTTAACCTATCTGTATCCCTTTCTAACCTCCTTATGTCCTCTTGAGAACTTACCTTCTTACCAATCTTGGAGTCATTAGCAAATTACGCAAGCATACCTTCGGTCCATTCATCAAAATCATTTATATCAATTGTAAAAAGTTGAGGCCCCAGCACTGATCGCGGTGGCACACCACTCGTCGCAGCTTGCCAACCAGAAAATAACCCATTTATGCCTACATTGTTTCCTGTTAGCTAGACAATCCTCTATCCATGTCAATTATGTTACCCCCTACACTATGATCTTTTATTTTCCACAATGACGTTTGATGTGGTCTGTAAATCTCAGTACAGTAAATCCACCAGTTCCCCTTTATCCACAGTACATGTTACTACTTCAAAGAACTCCAATATATTGGTTAAGCATGATTTCCCTTTCACAAAACCATGTTGACTCTCCCTGATCACCTTGATTTTTTCGACGTGCTTTAACGTCTTTCTAACGTCTTTAATAATAGCTTCTAACATCTGATCCATAGCTGAAAGCCATTCTAACCTGCCACAGGTCCTATGTACACTATGTCTCTTCTGATGTTATGCTCTATTTGAACTGTTACTCCTCAAAGAGTCATAGAATTATAGAGATATACAGCACAGAAACAGGACCTTCAGCCCACTGTGTCTGTGCCGGCCATCAAGCACCGAACTATTCTAATCCCAATTCCCAGCCCTTGGCCTGTAGCCTTGTTTGCCATGGCGTTTCAAGTGCTCATCTAAATACTTCTGAAATGTTGTGAGGGTTCCTGCCCGGGCCATCTCTTAAGGCAGTGCGTTCCAGATTCCAACCACCCTCTGGGTGAAAATTATTTTCCTCAAATCCCTTCTAAACCTCCTGCCAATTACCTTAAGTCTATGCCCCCTGGTTATTGACCCTCCGCTAAGGGAAAAAAGATTCTTCATATCTAACCTATCAATGCCCCTCATTATTTTGTATAGCTCAATCATGACACCCCTCATCCTTTTCTGCTCTAAGGAAAACGACCCGAGCCTTTTATGTCGCTCTTCATAGCTGAAATGCTCCAGCCCAGGCAACATCCTGGTGAATCTATTCTGCACCCTCTCCATTGCAATCACATCCTTTCGATAGTGCGGCAACCAGAACTATACACAGTCCTCCAGTTTTGGCCTAACTGGAGTTTTATGCTCCATCATAACCTCCCTGCTATTATATTCTATGCCTCGGCTAATAAAGGCAGGTGTCCCATACGTCTTCCTGACCGCATTGTCTGCCTGTGCTGCTGCCTTCAGTGATCAATGGACAAGTACACCTAGGTCCCTCTAACCTTCTGTACTTCCTAGGGTGCTACCATCCATTGTATATTTCCTTGCCTTGTTCGCCCTCCCAAATTGCATCACCTCACACTTCTCAGGATTAAATTCCATTTGCCACTCCTCTGCCCATCTTACCAGCCCATCTATATCATCCTGTAATCTGAGGCTTTCCTCCTCACTATTTACAACACCACCAATTTTCGTGTCAGCTGTGAACTTACTGATGAGACCTCCTATATTCACGTCTAAATCATTAATGTACACTACAGACAGCAAGAGTCCCACCACCGATCCCTGCAGTACACCACGGGTCACAGGCTTCCACTTGCAAAAATAACCCTTGCCCATCACCCTCTGCCTCCTGCCGCGAAGCCAATTTTGGATCCAATTTGCCAAATTGCCCTGGATCCCATGGGCTCTTACCTTCTCAACAAATCTTCCATGCGGGACCCCATCAAAAGCCTTACTGAAGTCCATGCAGACTACTGCTTTACCCTCATTTACACCCCTAGTCACCGCCTCGAAAATAATCAATCAATTTAGTTAGACACGAACTCCCCTTGACAAAGCCATGCTGACTATCCCTGATTAATCCCAGCCTCTCCACGTGGAGATTAATCCGCTCCCCCCGAATTTTTTCCAATGGTTTCCCTGCAATAAATTGCTTGTGACCCTTCGACCTCCTTTCTGTTAAGCTGTGACACTCTATCAGATCTTACAGTGGTGTAGGAGTTTCAACAGAGTTCCTGCCTCCCTTTTATATGATTTTGCAGGGTGGAAGATGAAGAGATGAAATGTGTGGTCAGGGATAGAGACAGAGTGAAAGAAACCCACCTTTAAAAAGGGAATTAGCAAAAGACTTTAAGATGAACAAGTTTCAGGAATATTGGAAATGGACAGGGGATTGGGATAATCAGAAGGACGAGGACATGGAGGGATTTGATCTCACGGTTGGAATATTAAAATTGTGGTGTTACTGGACCAAGAGCCAATGTCGGTCAGTGAGCACAGGGATGTTGGGTGAACAGAATTTGGTGTAAATTAGAAGATGGCAGCAGAGTTTTGGATGATCACAAGGTTACAGAGAGTAGAATGTGGGAAACAAGCCAGCAGTGTGTTAGAATAGTCAAATCTCGAGGTAACAAAGGCATGGATGAGGGTTTCAGCAGTCGATGAGCTCAGCTCTCTCTTTCTCTCTTTCTCCATCTCCCCCGCTCTCTCTCTGCCGCCCTCACTTGCTCTATCCCACGCTCAGAATCTTCAATGTTTCAATCAAGTCGCCCCTTACTCTTCTAAACAACAGCTGATATAAGCCTAGCCTGTCCAGCCTTTCCTCATAAGATAGTCCGCCCATATTATTCTAATAAACCTTCTCTGAACTGCTTGCAACGCATTTACATGTTTCCTTAAATAAGGAGACCAGTACTGAACACAGAATTCCAGATAATGTCTCACCAATGCCCTCCCTACCTTTGTATTCAATTCCACTCACAATAAGTGATAACATTATATTAGCTTTCCTAACTACTTTCTGAACCGACATACTAACCTAATGCAATTCATGCACCAGGACAGCCAGATACTCCTGCATCTCAGAGTTCTGCAATCCCTCACCATTCAGATAATATGCTTAGTTTAATTTCATTTTTACTACCAATATGGACAATTTCACATTGCCCCACATTCCACTCCATTTCCCAGATCTTTGCCTTCTCACTCAATCTATCCATGTCCGTTTGTAGCCTCCTGTGTCCTCTTCAGAACTTTGTTACGTCAACAGATTTAACAACCACATCTTCGGTCCTTTCATCTAATTCATTTAAATAAACTGTAAAAAGTTGAGGCCCCAGCACTGATGCCTATGGCACACCTCTCGTTACATCCTGCCAACCAGAAATGTACCCATTTATGCCTGCTCTCTGTTTCCTGTTAGCTAACCAAACGTCTATCCATGGCAATGTCTTACCCCCTACACCATGAGCTTTTATTTTTCGCAATGACCTTTGATGTGGCACCTTATCAAATGCCTTCTGGAAATCTATGTACAGTACATCCACCAGTTCCCCTTTATCCACAGCACATGTTACTTCTTCAAAGAACTCCAGTTAATTCATTAAACGTAATTTCCCTTTCAAAAAACCATGTTGACTCTGCCTAATCACCTTGAATTTTTCTACCTGCCCTGTTATAACATCTTTAATAATAGCTTCTAAAAAATCTAATCCACAGCCAGAAAGCCTTTCTCAAATGTCACAGATCGTTTCTCTACTGTGTTTATTCTGATTTTGTGCTGTATTTGAACCGCCACTCCTCAATAAACTGATTGTGACCCTTTGACCTCCTTTTGGGTAATCTCTGACCCTTGATCAGACCTTACCGTGGTTAGGAGAGGGAAGACAGACATCGAGGTGATAGGCTTGGTTTACTTGGTTTGTGAGAAATAGTAAACTCAGTTGAGTGATGAATGAGAAGGAGATTTGGCAACAAAAAGAGTTTACACTCAATCAAACGTGTGTGTTCATCAATAAGAGCGTGGGTGGGGGGGGGCGGTTCTTTCAGAGAGTTTTGAATAAGTAAAGCCAGAAATACAATCTCACTAGCATATCACAGGAAATAGTCAATTGATAACCTGGCAGAGAAGAAAAACAGGCACACCTGGGGAGACGGACATCCTAAGGATTTTCGAGGTGTATGATTGTAATTACGATTTTATTCTCAATGGAATATTTGCGTATGTTCAGAAATGCAAATTTAAGCTAAAATAAAAGGGCTGAGATAAGTTGGTCAATGGGGCACATCTGTGTACCTGAACAGAAAGTGCTGGAAATACTCAGTGGGTCTGGCAGCATCGGTGTAGAGAGAAACAGAGTTAATGTTTCAGATCTGTGACCCTTCATCAGAACTGGTAAACGTTAGAAATGTTGATGTACAAGCTGGAGATGGTGAGACCATGGACCTCCTGCTTTCCATTCCACCCCCAATCCTACACCCCAAACCTCCCCTTCTGATTTTATACTTTCCAATTATAACCCAATACTGCCAGCTTCCCAGTCACAGCAGCTTCAGGAGACAGAAAGAGAGCAGCAAAAGAGCAATAAAGCCCCATCACTAGGTCTGACTCTCACAGCCACCAGATCAAATACTTATAGTGCGTGTCCCTTAGAGGCTGGTATAGAGTCAGAATCTGCACGTGGTGAGTCACCGAGTACGAGTGAGCTGCAGCCAGTCCAGGGGGAAAGGATAGTCCATGTGACAGATCACCAGAGGGTGTGGTTACAAACGAGTTATAATACACAGGACTCAGAAGTGAACATTGCTGGAGCTGCTGCCCATGTCGAGATGGTGCAGTCTGAATCCGAGTCCTCAAGACCCATAGTTGTTCGAGGACGTCATGCAAGGGCATCTGCAGTCTCTCTCAGTGAAAGACAGCAGCCTTCCACCAGCCATGCTGCAGGCACTGGGAAACACTGTGTAGGAGCACTAGGCAAGTTGAGGGAACCCATAAGACAGGGACTAAGGGAATACACAAGGGTGAATAGTTCAGTTTTGTTTGTATAATTGCATGTGTTGTTGGATAAAGATGATCATGAAAAACATTTTGTTGGTGTTTCTATTGCAGAATGCTTACCTCGAGGACGCTGTGATGGGGCATCTCAGATGGGTGTAATGGTGGAGAAGAGGGGGATCCATGGTGGGAAAGGGAAGTTGTCCTATGGGAACTGGAATCTTAGCAGCGTCTCTACGACAGCCTGTCCAGTTTGAAATCATCCAGGAAATATCCTCCCTGCCTCCTCCTCCTCCTACTGAGGTAGCCTGCGGATTCCTGGTGCCAATGCCTGTGTCCACATGATGGTGATGATGTGAAGGGTGCAGCAGAACACCATGAACTTGGACACCTGTTCCAGTATGTACTGGAGGGCTCCCCCCGAGCGGTTCAGACATCGGAAGCATTACTTCATCTGGTGGTTTTGTGTGGGGGAGGATAGTGTCTAGGGTTTAGAGGTCATGAACCACATTCTGGTTCTGCATGGGTTCCCGATGTGTTGGGACCGGCTGACTGCTTCAGAATGAAGGTATGGTGGCTGTTGCCAGGATAGTGGACATTTACCAACATGATGTACTGGGCATGCTCGCACACCAACTGTACATTGATGGAGTGAGAGTTCTATCAGTTCCTGTACCTCTTCCCGTTGCCATGGGGATCCCGCAGAGAAACCTAGACCATCAGGAATCCCGCTATCATGACAAAGCCACGGGATCTCTAACCTGCTTCTCCCTGCTGATGGAGCAGACAGTATAATTCACCTCACCCGACATAGATGACCTCCGTCGCACAGCAGATACATCAATGGACAACATAGAGAGAGATAATGGATACGTCACCCGCTCTTGATGGAAAGATCCAGATAAGAACATAATAACATAAGAACTAGGAGCTGGAGTAGGCAATTCAGCCCCTCAAGCCTGCTTTGCCATTCAATATGATCATGGCTGATCTCATCTCGGCCTCAACTCCACTTTCCTGCCCGTTCTCCATAACTCTTCAACCCATTACTAATTAAAAATCTGTCTATCTCCTCCTTAAATTTACTCAATGTCCCGGCATCTATTGCACTCCGGGTAGTGAATCCCACAGACTCACGACCCTTTGAGAGAAGAAATTTCTCTTCATCTCTATTTTAAATCCTTATCCCTTATCCTAAAACAATGACCTCTCAAACTAGGTTGCCCCACAAGAGGAAACGTCTTATCTCTGTCTACTTTGTCAATCCCCTTAATCATCTTATATACCTCAATTCGATCGACTCTCATTCTTCTAAACTCTAGAGAGTAAAGGCATAAAGAGCTCAATCTCTCTTCATAAGACAAACCCCTCATCCATGGAATCAATCTAGTGACCCTCCTCTGATCTGCCTCCAATGCAACTACATCCATCCTCAAGTCAGGAGACTAAAACTATACACAATACTCCAGGTGCGGTTTCATTAAGGCCTTGTACAGTTGCAGCAACACTTTCCTACTTTTATATTCTACTCCTTCAGCAAGAAATACCAAAATTCCATTTGCCTTCCTTTTCACCTGCTGTACCTGCAAACTAGCTTTCTGCGATTCATGCACGAGGACACCCAGATCCTTCTGCACCGAAGCACTCTGAAGTTTCTCTCCATTTAGATAATAATTTGCCTTTCTATTCTTCCGACCAAAATGGATAACCTTACACTTATCCACATTAAACTCCATCTGCCAAATTTTGGATCATTCACCTAACCTATCCATATCAATTTGTAAATTTCTTATTTAATTATTGCAATTTACTATCCCACCTATTTTAGTGTCATCTCCAACTTTGGCAACAGTAATTTCTATCCCTGCATCCAAATCATAAATATATATTGTAAATAGCTGGGGCCAAGGACCAAACCCTGTGGTACCCCACTAGTTACATATTGCCAACCAGAAAAAGACCCATTTATGCCGACTCTCTGTTTTCTGTTGGTTAGCCAATCCTCTATCAAAGTTAATAAATTGCCCCTAACCCCATGTGATCTTACCTTGTGTATTAACCTTTTGAGCAGCACCTTATCAAATGTCTTCTGGAAGTCCAGATATACTACATCTGCAGGATCCCCATTTTCCACTTTTCTTGTCACAGCTTCGAAGAACTCCAGCAAATTCGTCAAATAGGATTTACCCTTCATAAAACCATGCTGACTCTGATGGATTGCGTTTTGACTTTCTAAATATCCAGTTATTACTTCCTTAATAATGGGTTCTAACAATTTCCCAACGATAGATGTTTCGTACTTTCTGCCTCCCTCCCTTTCACCCAGTTCATTTCAAAGTTCAATGAGGAGGATGTGGCAGAATTTTCCGTCACTTTTGAAAAGCTTGTAAAGCAACTGAAATGTCCGGCGGAGAGCTGGACACTGTTCTGACAAAACAAAGTAACAGGAAATTCCCATGAGATTTATTCACTATTGCCAGATGAAAGTTCATCAGATTATGAGATGACTAAAAATGCAATGCTGGGCGTACATGAGATAGTACCGGAAGTGTACCGTCAAACATTCCAAACCCTCCGAAAGCAGCCTGACTAAAGTGATCTCGAGTTTGAAAGAGTTAAGCAGCTTCCGAACACAGGGACACAGGAGCAGGAGTAGGCCATTCAGCCCATCGAGGCTGCTCCACCACTCAATATGACCATGGCTGATCATCCACTTCAATGCCTTTTTCACACATTATCTCCATATTCCCTTTTTGTCATTTGTAGTTAGAAATCTGTCAATCTATAGTTTAAACATACTCACCGACTGAGATTCCACATCCGCCTGGGATGCAGAATTCCAAAGATTCAGAAATCTCTGAGTCAAGAAATTTCTCCTCATCTCTGTCCGAAGTGGCTTCCCCCTTATTTTGAAATTGTATCCATTAGTTCTAGACTCCGCAACCAGGGGAAATATCGTACACGCATTTACGCTGTTTATCTCTTTAATTATTTCGTTGGTTTCAATGAGATCCCGACACATTCTTTGAAACTCTAGAGAATACAAGCCCAGTTTCTCTCTTCATAGAACAGTCTCGCTATCCCGGGAACAAGTCTGGTGAACCTTCATTGCACTCCGTCTATGGCTATAATATCCTTCCTAAGGTAAGGGGACCCAAACTGCACACAATATTCCAGGTGTGGTCTAAGCAAGGTTCTATACACATGAAGTAAGACTTCACTACTCCTGTACTCAAATCATCTTGTGATAAAGGCTAACAGACCATTAGCATTCCGAATTGCTTGCTGGACTGCATGTTAGTTTTCAGTGACTTGCTGACACACGGGTCCCTCTGTACATCGACACTTTCTAGTCTCTTACTATTTAAGAAATACTCTGAACATCTGTTCCTCCTACCAAAATGGATAACGTCACATCTGTCCATATTATATTCCATCTGCCATGTTCTTGCCCAGTCACAATGTCTGTCCAAATCCCCTTGAAGACGCTTTGCATCTTCCTCACAACATACATTCCCACCTAGTTTTGTGTCATGTGCGAACTTGGAAATATTACATTTGGTCCCCACATCCAAATCATTGACATATATTGTTAACAGCTGGGGCCCAAGTACTGATCCTTGCGGTACACAACCAGTCACAGCCTGCCAAAGTGAGAATGACCCGTTTCTTCCTACTCTCTGTCTTCTGCCTGTTAACCAATCTTTAATCCATGCCAGTATTTACCTCCTATCCCATGTGCTTTAATGTTGCTAACCAACCTCCTGTGGGGTACTTTATCAAAATCCTTCTGAAAATCCAAGTATAACACGTCCACCGACTCCCCTTTATCAATTCTGTTAGTAACATCACCAATAAAAACTCCAACAGGTTCGTCAAACATGATTTCTCATTCATAAATCCATGTTTGCGATGCCCAAACAGATTATTATCCAACTGTCCATTTATCACATCCTTTAGAATACAGTCCCAGCATTTTCCCAACGTCTGATGCACGAAAGCAGGTCTATAATTCCCTGGTTTTACTCTTCCTCCCTGCTTAAATAGTGGGGTGACATTTGCTACCTTCCAATCTGCAGGAACCGCTCCAGAATCTATAGAATTTTTGAAGATAGTCACCAATGCAGCCACCATCTCTATAGCTATCTCTTCCCACACCCTGGAATGCAGAATATCAGATCCTGGGGCCTCATCAAACTTCAGCCACATTAATGTCTCCAATGCAACATTCTTACTAATATTAATTTCCTTCATGTCCTCATTCACGCTAATCCCTTGGATCTCTAATCCTGGAAACTTCCTTGCATCTTCCTCAATGAGGATAGACACAAAGTAATCATTTAGCTTCACTGCCATTTCTCTGTTCACCATTATAAATTCCCCTGACTCTGCCTGTATTGGACCCACATTTGTCTTCGCCAAACGTTTCATTTTTAGATAGCTATAGAAGATTTAAAGTCAGTTTTTGTGTTTACATTTGACCAGTGGATACAAACACTCAAATTACAGCCCACAAATCTGAACCTTAGAGTGGTGATCTATCTCAAGGAGTTCAAAAACTCGCTCTCCCGACCATTAAAACCCACAAAGAGGAACGAAAGGTTCAAAGAGCCAGGCAGGTTGCAATTCTGGCTGATGAATTTTCCCTTGTACACAAAGCCTTAACCCCAAAGGGAAACCCTTCCCTAGTCACCACAAAGACCCGAGAATAAAAGGTGGGAAGGTTATAGGAGCCCGATCAGCCTTGGGCAAGGAGGAAGGCTTGACACCCAGGGGACCATCCTCAGGCCAAATAGGACGGCACTGAGACCAGGAGTAATGGCCGAAGACATGTGCGTTTCCATTGGAATAAGGCAGATCACCATCGAGCTGAATGCTGCAAGTTATGGGAAAACCTGTAGCATTAATCAGGGACCACCAGATCAGTGCAGGATAATGGGACCTGATGGAAAGCACAACAGATCAGGCTGTGCCTCCAACTGCGGCAGTCAGACCCAGTAAACCCACCACAGAGAGTGTGGGAAAAATAAACAAAATCCCTGAGAGGTACCAGGAATTTGTATCATAATGAAAAGTGACCACATACCCCTTGAGTGAGGCAAGTAAAACAATAGTCATACTCAAGGATACAGGGGCCACCCAATCCCTTCTGCTGGGAAAAAGAAAGTGCAGTGAATGCTAGAGCGTTAGTGAATGGTATCGGAAGACAGTATCTGTCCATACCCTTATATCCGGTGCACTTGGAGTGTGACCCAGTTTCATGACCCTTTACCATGGGGATTGTACCTAGTTTACCGGGTGATGGGTCGAACTGCTCCTGGGTAATATTCTGACAGGGGAAAAGGTGGCAGCTTCCCCAGTAGTTCAAGAGAGACCAAAAGAGGTCCGGGAGACAGAGTAGTTACAGGAGAAGGTCCCGGACATTCTCCCTGATTGTGTGGTGACTCGGTCCATGGCCAAACAATCCCCTGAACTGACACTGCAGACGGATTACCCTACATTCGGGTTGTCTGACACCTTCTTCGGGAAGTTAGAGGAGACAAAGAATGTACTAAACAGTTCTTCCTTATTTGAGGTTCAACAACCCGACCCAGTGTGAAAAAATAGCACAGACTGTCCAAACCAAAACTGAAGCAGAGTGAGTTGCAGAGTGTTACTATTTAAATAATGAGGTGCTGATGAGGAAGTGGCGACCTCCTCACAGAGCAGAGGATGAAGAGTGGACAGTGGTTCACCAGATAGTGGTGCCGCTGAGGTCCCTTAAAGAAATATTAAGAATGACCCACGACCTTCTAATGGATGGACATTTCGGTGTATGAAAAATCAAAGCCCGCAGAAGACACTATTTTGACTGGCCACAACTTCACAAAGATGTGGTGACGTTTTGTAAAACTAGTCACATGTGCTAAGTTGTGGGGAAGCCCCAACCTGCAATAAAGCCTGCACCCTAATTCACATACCAGCTTTTGGGGACCTCTTCAGCAGAGTGATGGTGGATTGTGGGGTCACCTGCTGAAAACAAAACGGGATACCAGTATCTTCTCACCATTATGGATGTGGTGACCCGATTCCCAGAGGCCTTTCACCCGAAGAACTATCCCTGCCAAGGCTGTGGTGAAGGGGCTAACCCAATTCTTTACCCTATATGGGCTGCCTGCTGAGATCCAGTCGGATCAGGACAAACATTTTATGTCCATTTTTTTTATAAGGTCATAGGTAATCTGGAGCACCGCAGCCTCACAGCTCCAGCGACCCGGGTTCGATTATGTTTACTGCTTTTGCGGAATTTGCAAGTTCTCCCTGTGACCGCGTGGGTTTTCACCAAATGATCCGGTTTCCTCCCACAGCCAAAGACTTGCAGGCTGATAGGTAAATTGGCCATTATAAATTGCCCCTAGTATAGGTTGGTGGGAGGGGAGTTGAGGGATGGTGGGGATGTGGTAGGAATATGTGATTAATGTAGGATTAGTATAAATGGGTGGTTGATGGTCGGCACAGACTCGGTGGGCCGAAGGGCCTGTTTCAGTGCTGTATCTCTAAATAAATAAAATAAGTAAATAAATAAAGTTCTCAGCCTACCATCCATAGTCACAAGGGGCTTTGGAGCGGTACTATCAGACCCTAAAGACAATGATCAGGCCATACTGCTATGAGCAACCCCATGACTGGGACAAATGGCTGGGATTTCTCCTGTTGGTTTCCAGGGACTTATCCAATGATTCCACTGGCTTTAGTCTCTTTGAATTAGTTTATGGACACGAGGTGAGGGGTTCCCTTAAACTAATCAAGGAGAGGTCTTTGGGACACAGGGATGAGTCGTCCATGTTAGACTACATTTCTATGCTTTGGGAGCACCGAAAGACCTCCCAGGCAGCTATGGAAAGGTAAGGAGACAGAAATGCCAAGGCTAAAACATTTCAGGACAGAGACCATGTATTGTTACTATTCCCACTGCAGGGTGAACCCCTGAAATCCCGGTTCAGTGGTCCATATCGAGTGGCAAAAGGAATAGTCAGGTACATTATTTAATTGACACTCCAGACCAAAGGCAAAAAGCAAAGGCTGTGGAGGGAACAGCCAAGTACAGATCTGTCAGGCAGTCAGGAGGGAAGGATTGGAAAGGGCGGTGAGGACAGGTTAGAGGAGGGCCAGGAGGATTCCAACTGGAACCCCCTACTCTCCGAATAGCCAACCCTGAAATGTGGGATCCATCAGACCCTACGCTCTCCTCCTTAAATGCAGGTCAAAGAGGCAGCCTAAAAAGGCTTCTAACAGCATTTACAGAAACGTGCAAGGACAAGGAAAGGTCCCAAAAAGGCATGTCAATGGTGAGGGAGATGCCTCACCTAGTCGAAGTGCCGCTGCAGAGTGCAGCGAAAGCTGGACAAAGACCTGCGAGCAGTAATGTCCCAGAGGACATAGGGTAGATAAAAAAAATGATTCTTCCCATAGTAAAGGGAAAAGTGAAGGGAACGTACCCTAAAGTAAACAGCACTTGGGTACCTCACCAGAAAGCTAAAAGTAAGGTCAGTGTGGATCTACCCACTGAAGAACACAATGATCAGGTCCCAAACCCAAAGCTAATCAAACACAACAATTTCAAAGGCGAACTCAGCAAGAACAAAGGCCCAGACGAAATCTCAGACACCTCACAGGGTCTATAAAAAACAATTTATTACACACTGTCGGTTTAGGGAGAAAGTTTGTTAAGGTGCAGGAACCCGAGTAGTTAAAACTTCATTAGAGGAGAGAAAAGGTAAACAATGCAATCGTTGATGCATTGTCCAGCATCGAACCCGACACATAACCATCCCAGACAAAACGCCAAAAAAGTTAAATCAGTACAGCTGTAACAGACAATGTCAGCTGCAATAATTCTAAGATTAATGTGTGAATTTGAGAAGTGATTATTGAGAATGCATGTATATTTCTGTCTTTTTCTTCCCACAGTTCTGAAATGAAATGTTCCCGTTATCACATTTCTTTCCATGTGCTGCGCTGGTGATAAGATAACACAACATGCCAAATGAGGAATTTTAATTCATCGTTTGGAAACTTACACTAACCTTTTAATATAAAAAATCCTATAGTTAACCTTGAAAAAACTGGCAGCCAAGATGGCCACCGTAATTGGCATCTGAAACACACTTTCACATTCTAAGGCCTACAACAGGAGACACATGTCTGATGAGCCTGGACCAATATCATTGGCTTGCTCTAGTGATTGAATTATCTAAGATTACATTCATTAACACCGCATGCAAGACTACCCTGACACATTGACTTTGAAAGAGCAAACTCCTCCATGTATAAATACTGGTATCCTGAGCCCTGGGGAGATAGAAGTTTCTAACCTTGAATCTCATTAGAAGGGTCCAGAGAATACACCGAGGCAGTCAGGAGACCTTCTGTCCATCTCTGTGAAAGCTGGGAGTTTCCCCTGGACAAAGACAGGCAAGCCAATGATTCAAACTGTGAAGAAGCAGAAGGGCTGTGACCCCTCTCTCTCGCTCTCCATCTCTCTCTCCACCTAACATCACAAGTTTGAAAGCCACATGTGACTGCGGGCCCCTCAAGCCTACTTATTGCTGCAGACAGAGTAACCAGGGGAAGAAAGCCTCAAAGAAAATCCTGAGCAATGTGGACCAGCCACATACTGCACTTCGACAAGCAAAAGACTTCAAGAATATTACTTCAGCTGGAAGACCACGGAATCGCCCAACATTACAGAATGAGTTTTTTGAAATTTATTCAGGACTCAAATCCAACCACAAATTTACTTCTCACTCTGTAATCTATTTGAGTGTGTGTGATTCTCGTGTGACTGTGTGTGTAACTGTGTGTTCCGTTTTTTTATGATTTTATTCAGATCGGGTTTCTCTTGTTAAGTTTAATAAACTCACCTCTTTCATGTTTAAACTCAAGAGAACTTGTCCAATCGGTTTCTTCACCATCACACCAAAGGTAAGATGTAAAAGACTCACTGAGACGTTAAGCATATTCATTGTTTATAAAGGACAAACACTGTTGTGGTCAAATAAAGAAGAGCCACTCTGACCCCTCCTCACATGGCCATAACAATTGGCCGGGCTGGGGATGGAGAGAATATGGGGATGAACTCAGCTCAGCATTAAGTAGATACCAGAGGTTGTAAATTTCCTGATTCAGCCTGAGACAATGGCCAGCGAGGGGGATGCAGATCATGGACAGGGAATGGAGTTGTGACAGAAACGGAAGATAATGGTTTCAGTCTTCTCACGATTTAAATGGCAAGAACACTAAATCAGTGAAATATGGTTTATGAATCTAATAGTTGGATACAGAGACTTACCAGGGACACCAATAGTAGCGAGGATGGGATAGTAAATAAATTGAATCATCTTCAGAGCAAAATAGAGCCGCTGTTCTAATGTTATCCAATAATAATCTGCAGTAAGACGGTCAAACCAATAGGATAAACTCCTGTCCATTGTTGTAACATTCCAATCTATTGTTCTCAGATTCTGACCCATTGCTGTAACATTCCAATCTATTATTCAGATTCTGATCTCTCCTCTCCCTCTCTCTGCAGCCCACGGATCCCTTTTAGTGCCGGAGCTGATGGTCCCGCTAACACTTTCGGAAAGCACATTGAAAGGAGTCCTGCATTAATAGAAGAGGGAAACCCTCCAGTGACACCATTAGGGTCCATGGAGACTGACAGTAATTACAGTCAATGAACAAACAGGTTCAGTTAACCCCTTTCAATTCAACACTTTTTGTACCACAATAAAGTAGAACATTTACCCAGTCTGCATGGGTTTTGTGAGGGTTACTGAAGGAAGGAATGGTGGAAATGACAGAAGCACTGGACAAAATCTTTCAGTCATCCTTGGATATGGGAGTGATGCCAGAGGTCTGGAGGATTGTCAATGTTACACCCTGTTTAAAAAGGAGAGGTTGGGTAAACCCTGTAACTATCAGTTTAATGTTGGTGGTTGGAAAATTCTAGAGGTCATAACCCAACACATAAATATATCCTGTTTGTAAAACACGGGATAATAAATGACAAGCAGCACGGAAAGGTTAATGAAATATCATTCCTGAAAATCTTCATCAAGTTCGTTGAGGACGTAACTGTGATTGTTTCATGTAATATAATCATAGAAAGTTTAAGATACAGAAAGAGGTCATTTGGCCCATTGTGTCTGCACCGGCCGAAAAATGATCCACCTATTCTAATCCCATCTTCTAGCATTTGATCCATAGCCCTGCAGATAATGACACTTGAGGTGAACATCCAGATTCCTTTTCACTGAGTGGAGGGATTCTGCTTCAACTATCCTTTCAGGCAGTAATTTCCAGACTCTCACTATAAACAGGGGATGCAATACTGAACCCTGTGGAACGCCACTGTCAACAGTCCTCAGGTCAGTAAAATATCCGTCAACAACTACACTTTAATAAAAACAAGACATGCTGGAAATACTCAGCAGGTTTGGCAGCATCTGTGGAGAGAGAAGCAGAGTTAACGTTACAGGTCAGTGACCCTTCATCATTGACCTGAAACGTTAACTCTGCTTCTCCCTCCACAGATGTTGCCAGACCTGCTGAGTATTTCCAGCATTTCGTGTTTTTACTTCAGATTTCCAGCTTCTGCAGTATTTTGCTTTTATTATAACAATTACCCTTTGTTTCTTGCCACTGAGCCCATTTTGTATTTTTGGGTGGACAAGTTGCTCCTCAACTCCCGGCTAATCCTTCTACCAAGCACTTTAAGTTACTGCCCCCTAGTCACGGATCTCTCTGCTAAGGTGAATAGACTCTTCACCTCCACTCTATCCAGACCCCACAAAATTATGTCCATTTCAATCAGATCTCCCTTCAGCCTTCTCTGTTCCAAGTGGAACAACCCCAACCTGTCTAATCTTTCTTCATAGCTGCATTTTTCCAGTCCTGGCAAACATCCTTGTAAATCTCCTCTGTACCCTCTCCAGCGCAATTCCATCCTTTGTGTAATTAGGTGACCAGAACTGCAGAGGACTCAGGTTGTGACCTAACCAATGATTTATACAGTTCCAGCATAACCTCACTGCTCTTGTATTCTATACCTCAGCTAATAAAGGAAAGGATTCCATGTGCCTTCTTAACAACCTTATCGACCTGACCTGCTACATTCAGGACATCAGTGGACATTCTCTCCAAGGTCCCTCACTTCCTCTACACTTCTCAGTATTTTCCGATTGATCGTCTATCCCTTTGCCTTGTTTGACCTCCTCAATTGCATCGTCTCATACTTAACCAGGCTGAATTCTATTTGTCACTTTTCTGCCATCAATATTTTCCTGCAGCCTAGCTATCCTCCTCGCTACCTACCGCACGGCCAATCTGTGTTCCATCTGCACACATCTTGATCATGCCCCCTACATTTACGTTCAAATCGTTAATATATACTGCAAAAAGCAAGGGACCCAGTACTGAGCCCTGTGGAACGCCACTGGAAACAGACCTCAAGTCAGAAAGTCACCCGTCAACAATTACCCTTTGTTTCCTGTCACTGAGCCAATTTTGTATCCAGCTTTCAGCATTTCCCTGGATTCCATGGGACTTTATTTGTTTTACCTAGTATGCCACATGGGACCTTGTCAAAAGCATTGCCAAAATCCACGGAGACCATATCATCTGCACTACCCTCATCTATCATCCTTGCGACTTCTTCGAAAAATTCAATCAAGTTGGTCAAACAATATCTTCCCTTATCAAATCCATGCTGACTGTCCTTGATTGACCTGAGCCTTTCTAAGTGACAGTTTATCCTGTCTCTCAGAATACATTCCAATAATTGGCCCACTACTGAGGTTACACTGATTGGCCTGCAATTATTCGGTCTATCTCTTGCTCCATTTTTAAAGAGGTACAATGTTAACACTTCACCAATCCTCTGGCACTACACCTGTATCCAGTGAGGATTGGAAAATGATGGTCAGACCCTCTGCTATTTCCTCTCTCACTTCTTTTGACAGCCTGGAATACATTTCATCTGGCCCTGGTGATTTATCAACTTTCAAAGATGCTAATCCCATTAATACTTCCTCTCTCCCTATGTATATCACATCCAATAATTCACACTCCTCCTCCTTAACCACAGTATCTGCATCGTTCCCCTCTTTTGTTAAGAGAGATACAAAGTGCTCATTAAGAACCTTATCAACATCTTCCGCCCCTACTCATGTATATCCACTTATGAATATAGATTTTCAAACGGCCTGTGATCAACTGACATTTCATAGACTTGTCATGACATGGATTAATGTGACAGTGATAGTGTGGATATTTCATAGACTTGTCATGACATGGATTTATGTGACAGTGATAGTGTGGATATGACACTGACTCAGGGACAGAAAGCAGAGAGAAGTGGTGAACAGTCATTGTTCAGACTGGAGGTGGAGGGGAGTATACAGTACTGCTTCTCAGGGTTGGATTCACTCAGCGTGATATCAAGAAACGATTGAAGGCACGGGATACTGCAAAGGCTATGGGTCCTGACAATATTCCTGAAATAGTACTGAATACCTGTGCTCCAGAACTTCCGTTCCCCCATCAAACTGTTCAAGTACAGCTGCAACATTGGCATCTACCCGTCAATGTGAAAAATTGCCCAGCTATTTCCTGTACACAAAAAGCAGGACAAGTCCAACCCGGCCAATTACCGCCCCATCAGCCTATTCTCAATCATCAGTAAAGTGATGGAAGGTGTCATCGACAATGCTATCAAACAGCACTTGCTTAGCAATAACCTACTTAGTGACGTTCAGTTTGGGTTCCGCCAGGGTCACACAGCTCCTGACCTCATTACAGCCTTGGTTCAAACATGGACAAAGGGGCTGAATTCAAGAGGTGACTGCCTTGACATCAAGGCAGCATTTGACTGAGTATGGCATCAAGGAGCCAGAGCAAAAATGGAGTCAGTGGGAATCAGCGGGAAATCTCTCTGCTGGTTGGAGTCATACCGAACGCAAAGGAAGATGGTTGTGGTTGTTGCAGGTCAATCATCTCAACTCCAGGACATCACTGCAGGAGTTCCTCAGGGTAGTGTCTGAGACCCAACCATCTTCAGCTGCTTCATCAATGACCTTCCTTCAATCACCAGACCAGAAGTGGGGATGTTGGCTGATGATTGCACAATTTTCAGCACCATTCGTGACTCCTCAAATACTGAAGCAGTCTGTGTAGAAATGCAACAAGACCTGGACAATATCAAGGCTTGGGCTGCTAATTGGCAAGTATCATTCGCACTGCACTAGTGCCAGGCAATGACCATCTTCCACAAGAGAGAATCTAATCATCTCCCTTGACATTCAATGACATTACCAAAGCTGAATCCAACACTATCAACATCCTAGGGGCTACCATTGACCAGAAACTGAACAGGAGTAGCCATATAAATACCATGGCTCAAAGAGCAGGCCATAGGCGAGGAAGGCTGAGGCGATTAACTCACCTCCTGACTCCCCAAAGCCAGTCCACCATCTGTAAAGCACAAGTCAGGAGTGTGATGGAATACTCTCCGCTTGTCTGGATGGGTGCAGCTCCAACAACACTCAAGAAGCTCGGCACCATCCAGTACAAAGCAGCCCACTTGATTGGCACCCCATCCACGACATTCACTCCCTCCACCACCGAAGCACAGTGGCAGCAGTGTGTACCATCTACAAGATGCACTGAAGCAACAGACCAAGTCTCCTTAGACAGCACCTTCCAAACACACAACCTCTACCACATAGAAGGGCAAGGGCAGCAGATGTATGGAAACACCACCACCTGCAAGTTCCCCTCCAAGCCACACACCATGCTGATTTGACACTATCTTGCCGTTCTTTCACTGTCGCTGGGTTAAAATACTGCAACTTCCTTCCTAACAGCACTGTGGGTGTACCTACCCCACATGGACTGCAGTGGTTCAAGAAGGCAGCTCACCACCACCTTCGCATGGTCAATTAGAGATGGGCAATAAATGCTGGCCTGGCCAGCGATGTCCACAACCCATGAATGAATTTTTAAAAATGATGCCAGCGAAGTAAAGGGCTGTAAATGTTACACCCTGTTTAAAGAAGGAGAGGTTTGATAAGCCCTGTAACTATCAGTCTGATGTTGATTCATGGAAAATTCTGGAGGCCATAACCCAGCACAAAAATATTTCTTACTTGTAAAATCATGTCTTAATAAATGACAAGCAGCAGGATAGCTTCATGGAAAATCATTTCTGATAACCTTGATAGTTTGTTGACAGAATTGTGAGTGTTAACGAGGATAGCGTGTTTCGTGTTGTAGAATCATAGAATCGTAGACAATTTAAGGCACAGAAAGAGGCAACTTGGCCCATCGTGTCTGTGCCAGCCGAAATGTTATCCACCTATTCTAATCCCACATTCCAGCACTTGATCCGCAGCCCTGCAGATTATGACACTTGAGGTGCACATCCAGACTCCTTTTGAATGAGTAGAGGGTTTCTGCCTCAACCATCCTTTCATGAAGTGAGTTACAGACCCTCACTAAAAGCATGGCACCCAGTACCGAGCCCTCTGGAACACGACTGGAAACAGTCCTCCAGTCAATACCCGTCAACAATTACCCTTTGCTTCCTGTCACCGACGCAATTTTTTATTTCTGGGTGAGCATGTTTTTCCTCAACTCCCTTCTGAAAGTTCTACCAATCACTTTAAATCTATATCCCCTAGTCACTGACATTTCCGCTAACGTGAATAGACCCTTCACCTCCACTCAATCCAGGCCCCACAAAATGTTGTTCATTTCAATCAGATCTCCCCTCAAGCCTTCTCTGTTCCATGAAGAACAACCCCAGCCTATCCAATCTTTCCTCATAGCTGCATTTTTCCAGTCCTGGCAATATCCTCGTAAATCTCCGGTGTACCCTTTCTAGTGCAATTGCATCCTTTCTGTTACCAGAACTGCACACAGTATTCAAGTTGTGCCCTAACCAATGATTAAGACAGTTCCAGCATAACCTCCCAGCTCTTTCATTCTATACCTCAGCTAAAAAGGGAAATGATTCCATATGCCTTCTTAACTGCCTTATTGACCTGTCCCGCTATCTTCAGGGATCTGTGGGCATTCACTCCAAAGTCCCGTACTTCCTCTACACTTCTCAGTATTGTCCTAGTAATCGTGTATTCCTTTGCTTGTTTGAGCTCCCCAATAGCATCACCTCACACTTCTCCAGGTCGATTCCCATTTTTCTGCCCATCTCACCAGAACGTCAATATCTTCCTGCAGCCTACAGCTATCCTTCTCGCTATCCGCCACATGGCCAATCTTTGTGTCGTCTGCAAAAGTCTTGATCATACCCCCTAAATTTACGTCTAAATCTTTAATATAGACCAGAGAAAGCAGGGGACCCATTACTGAGTCCTGTGGAATGACAATGGAGACAGTCCTCCAGTCGCAAAAATACTTGTCAATAATTACCCTGTGTTTCCTGCCACTGAGCCAATTGTGTATCCGCCTTGCTGCATTTCTCTGGATGCCATGGGATTTTATTTTTTGAACCAGTCTATCATGTGGGAACTTGTCAGAAGCCTTGCTAAAATCCATGTAGACCACATCAACTGCACTACCCTCATCTATATTCCTTGTAACAGCTTCAAAAAATTCGATCAATTTGGTCAAACAAGAGAGTCACTTAACAAATCCATGCTGACTATCCTTGATAAACCTGTTCCTTTCTAAGTGACAGTTTATCCCGTCTCTCAGAATAGATTCCAATAATTTGCCCACTACTGAGGTTAGACTGAGTGGCCTGACATTATTCAGACAATCCTTCTCTGCATTTTTAAACAGAGGTACAACGTTAGCAATTCTCCAATACTCCAGGAGCACAACTGTATATAGTGAGATTGGGAAATGATGGTAGGCAGACCCTCTGCTATTTGCTCTCTTGCTTCTTTGAACAGCCTGGGGTACATTTCATCCGGCTCTGGTGATGTTTCAACTTTCAAGGATGCTAGTCCCATTAATATTTCCTCTCTCCCTATGTTTATCATATCCAATAATTCACACTTTTCCTCCTTAACGACAATATCTAAATCCCCCCTCTTTTCTGAAGACATACGCAAAGTGCTCAATAAGAACCATACCAATATCTTCCACATTTATACAAAGGTTACCTTTCTGATCTACTATGGGTCCTACTCTTCCCTTAGTTATCCTCTTCCTCTTAATGTATTAAGAAAACATATTTGAGTTCACCTTGATTTTGCTTGCCAATATTCTTTCATGCCCTCACTTTCCTTTCCTAACTTCCTTTTTGATTTGACCCCTCCACGTTCTATACTCCTCTCGGCTTTCTGCAGTATTAAGTTCTCAGTGTCGGACAGAAGCTTTGCTTTTCTGCGTTATCCTACCCTGTCGGCTCCTTGACATCCATGGGACTCGAGATTTGGCCGCCTCACCCTTTTTCCTTGTGGGAACATGTTTATCCTGAACCTTTTGAATCTCCCCTTTGAATGCCTCCCACTGCTCTGAGACTGAATTACCTTCAAACAGCTGTTCCCAGTCCACTTTCGCTCCTCAGTTTAGTAATATTCGCCTTTCCCCATTGAGAACTCGAACTGCTGATATATCTCTTGTCCTGCTCCATAATTAAGTTAAAACTAACTGAATTATGATCACTCCCACCAAAATGCTCTTCCCTGCCACTCCTTCCACCTGCCCATCTTCATTTCCTAAAACAATGTCTAAAACTGCACCCTCTGTTGTTGGACTTGCTACATCCTGGCCAAAAACGTTCTCCTGAATGCACCTCAAGATTTCTGTTCCCTTAATTCTTTTCATACTAAAATTATCCCAGTTAATATTGGGGTAATGAAAATCCCCTACTATTACTGCCCTATTGTTCTTGCACTTCTCAGAGACTTGCCTTCATATCTGCTCTTCTATCTCCCTCGGACTGTTTGGCTGATGGGATCACACTCCCAGCAGTGAGATTGCCCCTTTTTGGTTCCTTAGCTTAATCCATATCGCCTCAGTTGATGAACCTTCCAACATATCATCCCTCCTCACAGCTGTAATAGATTTCTTGACCGAAATTGCCACTTCCCCTCCTTTCTTATCCCCCTCCCTATCGTGTCTGAAAACCCAGTAACCAGGAACGTTGAGCTGCCATTCCTGTCCCTCCTTCAGCTATGTTTCTGTGATAGCTATGATATCATACTGCCACCTGTCCACCTTGCCCTCAGCTCATCTACTTTATTTGCTATACTCCTTGCATTGAAATAGATACCCTTGAGCACAGCCAAACACTTAAAAAAAATTCTAACCCTCTTTTCCTCTGTTTTCTAGACTCATCCATTAATTTTCTGCCTTCTATTTTCATTTCAGGTTTTGTCCCAACTGAGTCTACCCTCAGGTCCCCACCTCCCTGCAAAACTAGTTTATACCCTCCCCGACAGCACTAGCAAAACATTCTGCAAGTAACTCAGTCCCGGCTCCAATCAGGTGCAACCAGTCAGGCCTGTGCAGGTCCCATCTCCTCCAGAGCCGGTCCCAATATCCAGGAATCTGAAGCCCTCCCTCCTGCACCGTCTTCCCAGCCACGCATTCATCTGTTTTAGTTTTCTATTTCTATACTCAGCTGTGCATGGCACTGGGACTAATCGAGAAGTTACTACTTTGAGGTCCTGCTGGCTAATTTCTTCCCTAGCTCCATAAATTCTGACTGCAGGACGACATTCCTCTTTCTACCTCTGCTGCTGGTTCCAATGTGGACCATGACTGCTGGTTGTTCCCCTTCTCCTTCAGGATGCTCTGCAGTCGCTCAGTAACATCCTTGACCCTGGCACCAGGGAAGCAGCACACCATCCTCGATTCGCGTCTGTGGCCACATAAACGCCTGCCTGTTCCCCTGACTACTGATCACTTTGGCTCTTCCAGTCATCCCTCTACCCCGATCCGCAGCTCTGCCACCCGTGTTGACACTTTCTTCAGTATTCTGAACTGAATACCTGTTGGAGAGTGAGATGCACTCAAGGCTTTGCAGCACTACCTGCCTGATTCTTTTTGACTGTCTGGGGATCACCAATTCCTTCTCTCCCTGCATAATCTTCAGCTGTTGGGTGACCACATCTATAAACATGCTAAAGCTGAATAATTTGGTGTATTAGAAGGAAGAATGTGCAGGATTATGGGAAGAAGGCAGGGAATGGGATTAGGTGAATTGCTCATTCGGAAAGGCGACGCAGACACGTCGGACTGAATAGTTCCTTCTGTGCTGTAATAACACTGTGATGGGGCGTCTCAGATGGGTGTAATGGTGGAGAATGGGGGATTCATTGTGGGAAAGGGAAGTTGTCCTACAGGAAACTGAATCTTAGCAGGGACTCTCCGACAGCCTGTCCTGGTGGAAGGCATCCAGAAAATATACCCTGCCTCCTCCTCATTCTCCTGAGGTGGCCTCCGGATTCCTGCTGCCAATGCCTGTGTCCTCGTGATGGTGATGATATGAAGGGTGCAGCAGAACACCATGAACTTGGGCACCTGCTCCAGTGTGTACTGGAGGACTCCCCCCGAGCGGTTCAGACATCGGAAGTAAAGCTTCATCACACCGATGGTCAGTTCCACCATGTTCCTGGTGACTCCATTGCATACATTTTGCACATGTTAATTGTGTGCGTTTGGTTGGTGGTGGGAGATGATTTGGGGTTGTAGAAACATGAGTTGGGTCTAGAGGGGGTTTTCCTTTGTCTCCGAGGAGCCGCATTCTTGTTCTGCATGGAGACCCACAGTGTTGGGACCGGTTGACTGCTTCAGAATGAAGGTATGGTGGCTGCTGCCACGATAGTGGACATTCACCAACATGATTTACTGGGCATGCTCACACACCAACTGTACATTAATGGAGTGAGAGTTCTTTCAGTTCCTGTACCTCTCCCCGTTGACATGGAGACCCCGCAGAGCCACCTACACCATCAGGAATCCCGCTATCCTGACAAAGCCACGGGATCTCTCATCCTGCTTCTCACTGCTGAGGGAGAAAATGATGACATAGATGGTCATCCTCACCTCCCAGAATTATCAATGTACAACACACAGGCCTAGTAACTACTGGTCAGTTAGTGTAACATCAGTGGTGAGTAAGGTTTTAGAAACAATGATCAGGGAAAAAGGACAACACACACTTGGAGAGGTTTGAGTTAATTATGGAGTGTCAGCACGGATTTCTAAAAGGCAGATTATGCTTGATGGGCTAATTGAATTTATTTCGATGATCAGAGAAGGTTGATGAAGGGGATGTGGTGGATGGTGCCTACCTGGATTTTATGAAAGTATTTGATTAAGAACCACACACAAGTTTGGTTAACAAAATTGAAGCTCATGGAATAGCATCTAATTGGATCAAAAACTGTCCAAAGGACAGCAAAAAGAGAAATGTGTTAAATGGTTATTTTTCAGACTGGAGGATGGTCGACATTGATGTTACACAATGGTCAGTGCTAGGACCACAGTTGTTTTTTTTTTTTTGCCGTATAAAAATGACACGGATCTTGGAATACGGAGTAGAATTTATATTTTTTCTGATGATTGCAACCTTGGAGGAGTGGAGAACAGTGAGGGTGATACAAACCACCTACAACATGATATAGATAGGCTAGCAGAATGGACATAGAAGTGGCAGGTAGAATTTAATAAAGAGTAGTGTGAGGTAATGTATTTTGTCAGAAAGAATAGGAAGACAACATAGACTTAATGACACAGTTCAAAAGATTGTGCAGGAACAGAAGGACCTGGGGCTCCATATGCATTGATCTTTGAAGGTGGCAGGACATATTAGCAGAGTGTTTCGCAAAACATATCAGATCTTGGGCTTCATCATTAGAGGCAAATATACAAAAACAGGGCGGCTTAGCTGAAACTTTACAAAGCTTTGGTGAGACCCCAACAAGAGAACTGTGCCCTGTTCTGTTCACCAGACTGTAGGAAGGATGTGAAAGTCCTTGACAGGGTGCGGAGGAGATTTACCAGAATGATTCCAGGGATGGGAGTTTAGTTACAAAGTGAGTTTGGAGAAGATGGAGTTGTTCTCCTGGTGTAAAGGAGATTGAGAGAGATTTGATAGAGGTGTACATGATTATGATAGACTTAGATAACATAGACAAGGAAAAACTGTTCCCATTAACTGATGCAACGCGGACTAGGGGGCACAGATGGAAGGTTTTGGTTAACATATGCAGGGGAATATGAGGAGGAACTTTTTTACTCAGTGGATGGTAATGAGCTGAAACTCACTGCCCATGAGGATGCTGGAAGCCGAGACAATCAAAGATTTCAAAAGGAAACTGGATGGAAACCTGAAGGAAATGAACTTGCAGGGATACGGGGATTGAGCGGGGGAGTGGGGCTGACTGGATTGTTGCACAGAAAGCCGGCAGTGAGGGGCTGAATGGCCTCTTTCTGTGTTGTAAATGACTCCATCAATTCCTACCACTCTATGTTGGATATGTCAACTGCTCCTGCCTGTAAATATCCAGATACATAGAAGTTCAATGAAACTGTGAGCTTAACAACCACTGACAGCTCCGTCCTCACCCTGGTGAGAGGCTCCAGGTTGTGTTACAGGAGGCGACACAGCTCTGTGACCACCTCCTTATTGAATCAGAGTCACCTCACACATTGCTCCTGGGTTAGGTGTAGGGAGGAGAAGTGCTCTTGGAGCACCCGGGATGGGCAGGGAAGAGCCCTCTCCTCCTCTCTCTTTACAGAGCTTCCCCTCTCCGCAGCATCTGCTCCATTTGTTGGTCATGTTACAGACCCAGAGACACTGTAACTACAGTCCCCATACGTCGTCCAGAGTTGGGTCACCAAATCCTCTCTACACAAAGAACTAAGAACAAAGAAAATTACAGCACAGGAACAGGCCCTTCGGCCCTCCAAGCCTGTGCAGATCCAGATCCTCTATCTAAACATGTCGTCTATTTTCTAAGGCTCTGTATCTCTTTACTTCCTGCCCATTCATGTATCTGTCCAGATACATATTAAAAGACGCTATCGTTCCCGCGTCTACCACCTCCGCTGACAACGCGTTCCAGGCACCCACCATCCTCTGCGTAAAGAACGTTCCACGCATATCCCCCCTGAACTTTTCCCCTCTCACTTTGAACTCGTGACCCCTAGTAAAACTTTTCCCCTCTCACTTTGAACTCGTGACCCCTAGTAATTGAATCCCCCACTCTGGGAAAAAGCTTCTTCCTATCCAACCTGTCTATCCCTCTCATGATTTTGTACACCTCAATCAGGTCCCCCCTCAACCACTGTCTTTCTAATGAAAATAATCCTAATCTACTCAACCTCTCTTCATAGCTAGCGCCCTCCATACCAGGCAACATCCTGGTGAACCTCCTCTGCACCCTCTCCAAAGCATCTACATACATTTGGTAATGTGGCGACCAGAACTGCATGCAGTATTCCAAATGTGGCCGAACCAAAGTCCTATACAACTGTAACATGACCTGCCAACTCTTGTACTCAATACCCCGTCCGATGAAGGAAAGCATGCCGTATGCCTTCTTGACCACTCTATTGACCTGCGTTGCCTCCTTCAGGGAACAATGGACCTGAACACCCAAATCTCTCTGTACATCAATTTTCCCCAGGACTTTTCCATTTACTGTATAGTTCACAAATGTCCCTGAATGTCTGCAGCAGCTCACAACACAACCTCCAGAAAAACATCCACAACACCTCCACTAACTTTACAAGAGCAGAAGTAAGTCAAAAGCCTGTAAACTAGATGCCTGGTCCTTTTAAATAACACCGGAGGGGTTTCATTTTGCTACTGAATGTATGTTCAGCGGTCAGTGGACATGCACAGAAAAAGTTTAAAGAAGTAAATCAAAGCTGCTGGTATGGTACATTGACATCACTTTCAAATCCACCCTCAAAGGAACAACACATACAAGGTACAATTGAGCTAGAGCCCTGCGCAGCTTGGGACACTGTGCAGGGCATAGTAGAGGTGGCCGGCTGTGAAGACCACGCTGACAGCACATAGATGATGTGACTGGGCTGGAGCCCCACCCAGCATGGGATATTGTGCAGACCGCACTGGAAGTGGCCGGCTGTACGATTCACATCTCTTTTTGGATCCCAATTCTGTACCGTCAGCAGCAGTCTTGCTGCAGAGTCTAAAATCGTGGCTCGGAACAGATACAGAGGGAAAGAAATTCACTTTACAAGGAGAACTGAAAAAAGATTGAAGTCGAAAGATTTGCAGGAATATATGAATTGGAGAGGGGAAAGTGAATAAATGGAAGGGTGAGCCATGGAGAGATTCAAACACAAGAATGAGAATGTTAAAATTAAGGTGCTGCCAGACCGGGAGCCAATGGAGATCAGTGAGCACAGGGGTGATGGTTGATCGGGATTTGGTGTGAGTTCGAATACAGGCAGCAGAGTTCTGGATGGGCTGTGGTTTATGGAGGTTTAGAACTGTGAGGGTGAACAAGGTGGAATTGGAAAAGTCAACTGTGTATTTAACAATGATGCGGATGAGGGTTTATGCAGTAGATGGGCTGAGGCAGAGGTGGAGTTGGGTGATATCATCGAGGTGATATTAGGCAT
Organism: Heterodontus francisci; assembly: GCF_036365525.1. Lineage (NCBI taxonomy): Eukaryota > Metazoa > Chordata > Chondrichthyes > Heterodontiformes > Heterodontidae > Heterodontus > Heterodontus francisci. The sequence continues at coordinate 768,329 of NW_027140470.1, read as the reverse complement.
GGTTAGTGATGGAAAGAATATGGAGATGAACTCAGCTCAGGTTCAAATATAACAAAGAAGTTGTAGACTGTCTTGTTGAGCCTCAGATATTGGGCAGGGTGGAATATGTGCCTCCCAGATAGGTGATGGAGTTTGTGATGGAGACCAATGACACTGGCTTCAGTCTTCCCAAAATGTACATAACAGAACAGTTTTTCAGTGAAACAGGGTTTACTGATCTCCTGGCCTGAAATAGAGACAGCAACAGCAGCAAAGATGAGAGAGTAAATGACAAGAACTGTAATACAGTTGACAATGGTTTATAGAGCTAATAACTGAAGATATTCACCAGGCATAACAACGGCAGCAAGAAGGGCAGAGTAAATTACAGGAGCAGTAATGCAGTTAAACATGGTTTAAAGGATTTATAGCTAGATAGAGAGACTTACCAGGGACACCAATAATAGCCAGGATGGGTTGGTAAATATATTGAATAATCTTCAGTGCGAGATAGATACGAGAGTTTAATGAGAACCGATCATAATATGTAGAAAGGGAGTAAAGTTCCGAAAATAAACTCCTGTCCATTGTTGTAACATTCCAATCTATTGTTCTCAGATTCTGACCCATTGTTGTAACATTCCAGTCTTTTGTTCTCAGATTCTGATCTATCCTCTCTCTATCTCTCTGGAGCAGCTGATCTCTGTAAGTGCCGGGGCTGATGTTCCCACTGACATATGGAATAACACATTGAAAGAAGCCCCTTATTAATAGAAGATGGAAAACGTCCAGTGACACAATTAGGGTCCATGGAGACTGACATTAATTACAGTCACGGAACAAACATATTCAGTTAACCCTTTTCAATCCAACACTTTTTGTACCACAATAAGTTGAACATTTATCCAGTCTGGATGGGATGTATGAGGGTTGCTGAGGGAAGCAATGCTGGAAATAGCAGAGGCACTGGCCAGAATCTTCCAATCCCCCTTGGATATGGGCGGGATGACAGATTTCCACAGGCTCACCACCCTCTGGGTGGAGAAACGTCTCTTCATCTCAGTCCTGAAAATTTTACCCCATATACTTAGATTATGACACCTGGTTCGGGAGTCTCCACCATCGGGAACATCCTTCCTGCATATACCCTGTCAAGCCATGTTAGAATTTTATAGGTTTCGATGAGATCCCTCCTCACTCTTCTGAATTCCAGTGAATATAGTCCTAACCGACTCAATCTCTCCTCATACGACAGTCCTACCACCCCAGGAATCAGTCTGGTAAAACTCTACTGCACTCCCTCTATAGCAAGGACATCCTTCCTCAGATAAGGAGACCAAAACTGCACACAATATTCCAAGTGCAGCCTCACCAAGGCCCTGTATAATTGCAGCACAACATCCCTGCTCCTGTACTCGAATCCTGTCTCTATAAAGGCCAACATAACATTCGCCTTTTTCTACCGCCTGTTGCACCTGCATGTTTACCTTCAGTGACTGGTGTACGAGAACACCCAGGTCTCGTTGCATATTCCCCTCTCTCAGTTTATAGCCGTTCAGATAATAATATGCCTTCCTGTTTTTGCTAGTAAAGTGGATAACTTCACATTTATCCACATTATACTGCATCTGCCATGCATTTGCCCACTCACTCAAATTGTCCAAATCACCCGGAAGCCTCTTTGCATTCTACTCACCACTCACCCTCACAACCAATTTTGTATCAGCTGCAAATCTGGAGATATTACATTTAGTTTCCTCATCTAAATCATTAATATATATTGTGAATAGCTAGGGTCCCAGCTCCGATCCCTGCGGTACCCCACTAGTCACTGCCTGCCATTCAGAAAAAGATCCGTATGTTCCAATGCTTTGTTTCCTGTCTCCCAAACAATTTTCTATCTATCGCAATACACTACCCCCAATCCCATGTGCTTTAATTTTACACGCTAAACCCTTACGTGGAACTTTATCAAAAGCCTTCCGAAAGTGCAAATAAATCACATCCACTGGCTCCCCCTCATCAACTCTACTAGTGACATCCTCGAAGAATGCTAGTAGATTTATCAAGCATGATTTCCCTTTCATAAATCCATGCTGACTCTGTCCGACTCTACCACTGTTCTCCAAGTGCTCTGCTGCAAAATCTTTGATAATGGACTCCAGGATTTTCCCCACGACCGATATCAGGCTGACTGGTCTACAATTTCCAACTTTCTCTCTACCTTCCTTTTTTAACAGTGGGGTAACATTAGCTACCTTCCAATCTGTAGGAACTGTTCCAGAGTCCATAGAATCTTGGAAGATGACCACCAATGCATCCACTATTTCTCGGGCCACTTCCTAAGTACTCTGGGATGTAGATTACTAGGCCCTGGGGATTTATCTGCCTTCAATACCATCAACTTCTCCAACACCATTTCTCTACTAATACTGATTTCTTTCAGTTCCTCTCTCTCACTAAACCCTGTATTCACCAACATTTCTGGTATGATATTGGCGTCCTCATTTGTGAAGACAGAACTAAAGTATGCATTTAGGTGGTCAGCCATTTCTTTGTTTCCCAGAATAAATCCCCCTGTTTCTGACTGTAACGGACCTGCATTTGTCTTCGCCAATCTTTTCCGCTTCACATACCTATAGATTCGTTTACAGTCAGCTATTATGTTCCCCGCAAGCTTAATCTTGTACTCCATTTTCCCCTTCTCAATGAATCCCTTGGTGCTCCTTTGCTGAATTTTAAACTGCTCCCAATCCTCAGGTCTGTTGTTGTTTTCCTGGCAAATTTATATGCCTCTTCCTTGGATCTAACGCTATCTCTAATTTGCCTTGCAAGCCATGATTTGGCTACCTTTTCTATTTTACTTTTGCGCCAGACAGGGATAAACAATTGTTGCAGTTCATCCATGCGCTCTTTGAATGTTTGCCATTGCCTTTCCAGCGTTATCTCTTTAAGTAACGTTTCCCAATGTATCATCAACGACTCATGCCTCATACCTTCGTAGCTTACTTTATTAAGATTCACGACCCTAGTCTCAGAATCAACTAGGACACTCTCCATCATGATGAAGAATTCTATCATATTATGGTCGCTCATCCCAGAGGGATCTCGCACAACTAGATTGTCAATTATTCCTCTCTCATTATACAATAACCAGTCTAGGATAGCCTGTTCTCCAGTTGGTTCCTCAAAGAATTGGTCCTGAAAACCATCCCGTATATTCTCCAGGAATTCCTCCACAATGTATTGCGACCAATTTAATTTGCCCAATCTATATGCAGATTCAAGAAACCCATAATTACAGATGTTCCTTTATCGCATGCGTCTCTAATTTCCTGTCCAATGCCATTCCCAAATTCAGCACTACAGTTTGGGGGTCTATATACAACCCCCACTACCGTTTTCTGCCCCTTAGTGTTTCTCAGCTCTACCCATACATATTCGACATCGTCAGAGCTAATATTCTGCCTCACTATTGCGTTTATTTACTCTTTAACCAGCAATGAAACTCCACCGGGGTTGGAGGTAGGCCGTTTTTGTGATGGTGTGAATATTTGGTAGGAAGCTGATCTCAAGGCATCTCAGGGTTAACTATGTAACTAAGTCTGTGAGCAGTTTGGCTTAGTCTCAAACATTTACAAAGGAGAGGGATGGAGTGTGTAACTAGGAAATGTTTGGAGCTGAGACAGAAAACAATGGCTTCAATCTTCTCAATATTTAATTAGCATTGCAGATGTGTGAGGTAATACATTTTGAAAAGATGAATGAAGAGAGACAATACAAGTTAAATGGTACAACTATAAAGATGGTGAAATAACAGAGACACCTGGGATTTGTACACAAATCTTTGAAGGTGGCAGGAAAGGTTAACTTGACAGTTAATAAATGTATGGGATCCTTGGGTTTATAAATAGAGGCAAAAAGAACAAAAGCAAGGACATTATGTGAAACATATATAAAATACTATTTCAGCTCCACCTGGAGTCTTGTGTCGAATACTGGGAACCACACTTTAGGGAGGACATGAAGCCTTCGGAGTGGGTACAGAACTGTTTTACTAGTATTTGTCCAGGCATGAGGAATGACAGTTATGTATTTGGGGTTGTTCTGCATAGAGCAAAGAACTTTCAGAGGAGATTTGATTGAGGTGTTTAACATTAGGAAGGATTTAGATAAATTAACTAAAGGTAAACTATTTCCAATGTCCAAGAGACACAGATTTAAGGCGACTGGTAAAAGAAGCAGACATGAGGATTTTTGTTTCTGAGTGGTTTGGATTTGGAATGCACTGTCTGATAGGCTGATGGATACAGATTCAATAGTAGATCCCAAAAGGGAATTGGATAAATATCTGAAGGAGAAAAAATGCAAGGATATAGTGAAAGAGCCAGGGAATGGGACTAACTGGATTGCTCTTTGAAAGGGCCAGCACAGACTTGATGGGCCGAATGGCCTCATTCAGTTTGTGCTATTCTATGATTCTATGATGGTTCCCACCTGGACTTTCACAATATTCCAATCCTTTCACAAGGCGTTTGAGAAAGTACCACATAACAGCCGTGTTACCGAATTAGAAACACATGGGATAAAAGGACCAATGTCAGCTGTGGCTCAGTTTGTAGCTCTCTCCCCTTTCAGTCGCAAGCTTCCAGGATCAAGTGTCACTGCAGGACTTGATTACAAGAATCAATGCTGACATTGCAGTGCAGTACTGACGGTGTGCTGCACTGTCAGAGGTGCAGTCTATCGAATGAAACTTTAAACCAAGTTGCAGTCTGCCCTCTCAGGTGGATGTTAAAGATCGCATCGCACTATGCAGAAGCAGAGCAGGGGAATTATTCCCGGTGTCCTGGTCAATATTTTTTCCTTCAATCAACATCACAAAAACCCATCTGATCATTCTCACATTGCTGCTTGGGGGATCTTGCTGTGCAGAAATTGTCTGCCTGTTTCTTACATTACAAGAGTGACTTCACTTTAAGAAGTATACATTGGTTGTAAATCACTTTGGGACATGCAGTGGTCATGAAAGGCGTTTCATAAATGGAAGTCTGTTTTTTATTTTCAATGTCAGCATGCGGGAAATTAGCGCAGTGACAGAAAGTAGAGTGTAGTGGAGAATGTTATTCTTCAGCCTGGAGGGAAGTACACAGTGGGGTTCCCCAGGGTCACTGTTGGGATCACAGTTTTTTTTTAAGAGATACAGCACTGAAACAGGCCCTTCGGCCCACCGAGTCTGTGCCGACCATCAACCACCCATTTATACTAATCCTATACTAATTCCATATTCCTACCACATCCCCACCTGTCCCTATATTTCCCTGCCACATACCTATACTCGGGGCAATTTATAACATCCAATTAACCTATCAACTTGCAAGTCTTTGGCATGTGGGAGGAAACCGGAGCACCCGGAGGAAACCGACGCAGACACAGGGAGAACTTGCAAACTCCACACAGGCAGTACCCAGAATTGAAACCGGGTCGCTGGAGCTGTGAGGCTGCGGTGCTAACCACTGCGCCACTGTGCCGCCCCAGTTGCTGTATGTTAATACAATGGGCTTGTGTACAGAGGGGATAATGTCAAAGTTGGCAGGAAACTCAGAAATGTTAATAAACGGTGAGAAGGATAGTAACAGACTTCAGGACGACAGCGACTGACCAGTGAAATGAGCAGGAACATGGCAAATATAAATGAACACAGTGAAGTGTGAAGTGAGACATTTGGGTAGGAAGTGTAAGGGAAGGCAACAGAAACAAAGGGGTATTGTTTAAATGAGGAGACAGGAACAGAGAGACTCGTAACGTTAACTCTGCTTCTCTTTCCACAGATGCTGCCAGACCTGCTGAGTGACTCCAGCATTTCTGGTTTTTGTTACAGAGAGACTTGGTGTGTATTCAGACAGATCTTTGAAGGCCGCACGAAAGGTTGACAAGTTTATGTCTGATATAACAGACATCAGGTAGAAAATACTATTGAGAAACAGGCTGAATATTGAAAGTCCAGAGGGGAAGTGAAAAAGCAAATAAGGGAAGCAAAGAGAGAGCATGAAAAGAGGCGAGCATTAAAGGAAATCCCTAAGTTTTCTATCGGCATCTAAATAGTAAAAGGGTAGTAAAAGGAACAATGGGGCCGACTCAGGACCATAAAGGGGATTTGCACATGGAGGCAGAGGATATAGCTGAGGTACTAAATGAATAATTTCCACCTGTCTTTACCAAGGAAGAAGATATGAAATCCTTTCCTTTATTAGCCGAGGTATAGAATATACGAGCAGGGAGGTTATGCCAGAATTGTATAACTCATTGGTTAGGACACAACTTGAGAACTGTGTGCAGTTCTGGTCACCTCATTACAGAAAGGATGTAATTGCACTAGAGAGGGTACACAGAAGATTTACGAGGATGTTGCCAGGACTGGAAAAATGCAGCTCTGAGGAAAGATTGGACAGGCTGGGACTGTTCTCCTTGAAATAGAGAAGGCTGAGGGTAAATCTGATTGAAATGTACAAAACTGAGAGTAGAGTGGAGCTGAAGGGTCCATTCACCTGAGAAAAGAGGTCAGTGGCGAGGGGGCATGGACTTAAAGTGATTGGCAGAAAGACTAAAAGGGAGCTGCGGATTTTATTTTTCACCCAGCGGGTGGTCAGAGTCTGGAACTCACTGTCCGAAAGGGCAGTTGAGGCAGAAACCAAAAACTCATTCAAAAGGTGTCTGGATGTGCACCTCAAGTGCTGTAATCTATCAAATGCTGGAAGGTAGGATTAGAATGGATGGATCGTTTTTTGGACAGCATAGACACGATGGGCCAAGTGGTCTCTCTGTGTGCCATAAACTGTCTATGATTCTAAGATGCAACCCAGGCAATGTTGAAAGAGGAGATAAGTCAGACACTAGTGGGGTTTAAAATTGATAAAGAGGAAGTATTAGATAGGCTGTCTGGACTTAAATTGAATAAAGCACCAGGACCAGATGAGATGTATCCAAAGATACTGAGGGAAGTGAGGGTGGAAATCGCAGAGGCAATGGACATAATTTTTCAGTCTTTCTTAGACTCGGGGTGATGACAGAGGACTGGAGAATTGTAAACGTTACACCCTTGTTCAAAAAAGGGTGAAAAGATCAGGCCAGCAACTATAGGCCTGTCAGTTAAACTTCGGTGGTGGGAAAACTTCTAGAAAGAAATAATCTTGGACAAAGCTAATGGTCACATGGACAAATGCGAGTTAATGAAACAAGCCAGCATGGATTTCTTGAGAGAACATCATGTTTAACTAATTTTCTGGAGATGTTTGAGGTGGTATCAGAGAGAGTTGATGAGGGCAATTCTGTTGATGTGGTGTACATTGACTTTCATATAACGGTCTATTCAGTTTCAAATGAACCTGCCTCCACCATTCTCAAGCAGTGCATTCCAGACATTTAACTATTCCCTGCATGCAAAAACCTTTTGATACAATGCCACACAACAGACCTGTGAGCAAACTTGTAGCTCATAGAATAAAAGGGACATTAGCAACATGGATCAGAAATTAGCTGAGTGACAGGAAACAAAGAGTAGTGGTTAATGGATGTTTTACAGGCTGGAGGAAGGTTTGTGGTGGAGTTCCCCAGACATCAGTGTTCGAATCCTTGCTTTTCCTGATATATATTAAGGACGTAAACCTGGGTGTACAGGGCACAATTTCAAAGTTTGCAGCTGATACGAACGTTGGAAGCATTGTGAACTGTGAGGAGGATAGTGTAGAACTTCAAAAGGACACACACAAGTTGCTGGAATGGGCAGACAGGTGGCAGATGAAGTTCAATACAGAGAAATGTGAAGTGATTCATGTTGGTAGGAAGAACATGGGGTGACAATATACAATTCTATAGAGTGTTCAGGAGCAGAAGAACCTGTGTGTATATGTGCAGAAGTCATTGAAGGCGGCAGAACAGGTTGAGAAAGTGTTTAATAAAGCATGCAGTATCCTGGGCTTTATTAATATGGGCAGAGAGTACAAGAGCAAATAAGTTATATTGAACTTATATAAGACACTATTTCAGCTTCAGCTCTGGTATTCTGTCCAGTTCTGGGTGCCACACTTGAGGAAAGACGTGAGGGCATTGGAGAGAGTGCAGAAAAGATTGACCAGAATCATTCCCAGGTTGAGGAATTTTAGTTATGAAGATAGATTGGAGAAGTTAGGACTGTTTTCCTCGGAGAAGGCCGAGTGGTGATTTATTAGAGGTTTCAAAAATCATGAGGTGTCTGCATAGAGCAGATAGAGAGAAACAGTTCCCACTCGTGAAAGGATCGAGAACGAGAGGGCACAGATTTAAAGTCATGGGTAAAAGAAGCAAAGACGACCTGAGGCAAATATTTTTTCACACAGTGCGTGGTTAGAGTCTGGAATGCACTGCCTGAGAGTTTGGTGGAGGCAGGTTCAACTGAAGCTGAATAGATTGTTATATGAGAAGGAAGAATGTGCAGGATTACAGGAAGAAGGCAGGGAACGGCGTTAGGTGAATTGCTCATTCGGAGAGCCAGTGCAGATACGAAAGGTTGAATTGGTCCTTCTGTGCTGTAATAATTCTCTGATGTTTTTATTACAGGATGCTGACCAAGAGGACACTGTGATGGGGCGTCTCAGATGGGTGTAATGGTGGAGAATGGGGAATTCATGGCTGGAAAGGGAAGTTGTCCTATGGGAACTGGAATCTTAGCAGGGACTCTCCGACAGCCTGTACGGGTCGAAGGCATCGAGGAAATATCCTCCCTGCCTCCTCCTCCTGAGGTGTCCTCCGGATTCCTGGTGCCAATGCCTGTGTCCTCATGATGGTGATGATATGAAGGGTGCAGCAGAACACCATGAACTCAGACACCTGCTCCAGTGTGTACTGGAGGGCTCTCCCCGAGCGCTTCAGACATCGGAAGCATTGCTTCATCACACCGATGGTCTGTTCCACCATGTTCCTGGTGACTCCATTGCTCACATTATACACATGCTAATTGCGTAACTAATGGTTGATGGTGGGAGGTGGATTGAGGGTGTAGAAACATGGGCTGTGTCTAGAGGGGGTTCCTTTGTCTACAAGGAGCCACATTCTTGTTATTCATGGAGCCCCGATGTGTTGGGACCGGCTGACTGCTTCAGAATGAAGGTATGGTGGCTGCTGCCAGGATAGTGGACATTCACCAACATGACGTACTGGACATGCTCACACACCAACTGTACATTGATGGAGTGAGAGTTCTTTCAGTTCCTGTACCTCAACCCATGGGTTGACATGGGGGCCCCGCAGAGCCACCTACACCATCAGGAATCCCGCTATCCTGACAAAGCCACGGGATCTCTCATCCTGCTTCTCCTTGCTGAGGGAGATATTGATGATATAGATGGTCACCCTCACCTCCCAGAATTATCAATGGACAACACACAGGCCTAGTAACTACTGGCCAGTTAGTTTAACATCAGTTGTGAGGAAAGTTTTAGAAGCAATAATCAGGGGAAAAGGACAACACACAGTTGGAGAGGTTGAGTGAATTAAGGATTGTCAGCACGGATTTCTAAAAGGCAGATCATGATTGATGAAGTAATTGAATTTATTTAGAAAATCAGAGAAGGTTGATGAAGGGAATGTGGTGGATGTTGTCTACGTGGATTTTATGAAATTATTTGACGAAGAAACACACAGAAGCTTGGCTAACAAAATTGAACCTCATGGAATAGCATCTAATTGGATCAAAAATTGTCCATAGGACATAAAAAAGAGAAATGTGTTAAATGGTTGTTTTTCAGACTGGAGGATGGTAGACAGTGATTTTCCCCAAGGGTCAGTGCTTAGGACCACTGTTTGTTTTTTTGCTATATATAAGTTACATGGATCTTGGAATACAGAGTAGAATTTCAACATTTTCCGATGATACCAATCTTGGAGGTGTGGTAAACAGTGAGGATGTTGCAAACCACCTGTAGCAGGATATAGATAGGCTAGCAGAATGGACAGCGAAGTGGCAGGTGGAATTTCATACAACGGAGTGTGAGGTGATGTATTTTGTCAGAAGGAATAGGAAGGTAATATAGACTTAATGACACAGTTCTAAAGATTGTGCAGGGACAGAGCGACCTGGGGGCTGCATATGCATTGATATTTGAAGTTGGCAGGACATATTAGGAGAGTGTTTAGCGAAGCATATCAGATCTTGGACTTCATCATTAGAGACAATGAATTCAAAAGGATACTGGATGGACACCCGAAGGAGATGATCTTGCAGGGATACGGGGACTGACTGGGAGAGTGGGACTGACTGGATTGTTCCACAGGGAGCGGGTACCGAGGGGCCGAATGGCCATCTTCTGTGCCATAAATGTATCTATCACTCTCTATGACTCTATGTTTGATATGTCTCCTGCTCCTGCGTGGAAATATTCAGATACATGGAAGTTCAATGAAACTGTGACTTTAACAGCCACTGACAACTCCGTCCTCACCCTGGTGTGAGAAAGAACAAAAGAACAAAGGACATTACAGCACAGGAACATGCCCTTCGGCCCTCCAAGCCTGCGCCGATCCAGATCTTCTATCTAAACATTCGCCTATTTTCTAAGGTCTGTATCTCTTTGCTTCCTGCCCATTCATGTATCTGTCTAGATACATCTTAAAAGACGCTACCGTGCCCGCGTCTACCACCTCCGCTGGCAACGTGTTCCAGGCACCCGCCATCCTCTGCGTAAAGAACTTTCCATGCATATGCCCCCTAAACTTTTCCCCTCTCGCTTTGAACTCGTGACCCCTAGTAATTCAATCCCCCACTCTGGGAAAAAGCTTCTTGATATCCACGCTGTCTATAGCTCTCATGATTTTGTACACCTCAATCAGGTCCCCCCTCAACCTCCGTCTTTCTAATGAAAATAATCCTAATCTGCTCAACCTCTCTTCATAGCTAGCGCCCTCCATACCAGGCAACATCCTGGTGAACCTCCTCTGCACCCTCTCCAAAGCATCTACGTCCTTTTGGTAATGTGGCGACCAGAACTGCACGCAGTGAGGCTCCAGTTCGTGTTGCAGGAGGTGACACAGCTCTGTGACCACCTCCTAATTGAATCAGAGTTACCTCACACACTGCTCCTGGGTTAGGTGTGCATAGGAAAAGTGCTCTTGGAAAACCCAGGGAGGGTAGGGCAGAGCCCCTTCCTCCTCTCACTTTACAGAGCTTCCCCTCTCTGCAGCCTCTTCTCCATTTGTTGGTCGTGTTACAGACCCAGGGACACTGTAACTACAGTCAAGAACAAATACCAAGTTACAGTACAGCACAGGAACAGACCATTCGGCCCTCCAAGCCTGCGCCGATCTTGATGCCTGCCTAAACTAACACCTTCTGCACTTCCGGGGCCCATATCCCTCTATTCCCTTCCTATTTATGCATTTGTCAAGATGTCTCTCAAACGTCGCTATCGTATTTGCTTCTAACACCTCCCCCAGCAGCAAGTACCAGGCACTCACCACCCTCAGTGTAAAAAATCTGCCTCGCAGATTCCCTCTAAACTTTGCCCCTCGCACCTTATACCTATGTCGCCTAGTAACTGACTCTTCCACCCTGGGAAAAAGCTTGTAACTATCCAAACTGTCCATTCCGCTCATAACTTTGTAAACCTCTATCATGTTGCCCCTCCACCTCCGTCGTTCCAGTGAAAAAAATCCGAGTTTTTCCAACCTCTCCTCATAACTAATGCCCTCCAGACCAGGCAACATCCTGGTAAACCTCCTCTGTACCCTCTCCAAAGCCTCCACGTCCTTCTGGTAGTGTGGCAGTCAGAATTGCACGCAAAATTCCAAGTGTGGCCTAAGTAAGGTTCCGTACAGCTGCAACATGACATGCCAATTTTTATACTCTGTGCCTCGTCCGATGAAGGCAAGCATGCTGTATGCCTTCTTGAATACCTTATCCACCTGCGTTGCCACTTTCAGTGACCCGTGGACCTGTACGCCCAGATCTCTCTGCCTGTCAATACTCCTAAGGGTTCTGCCATTTACTGTATACCTCCCACCTGCATTAGACCTTCCAAAATGCATTACCTCACAGTTGTCCAGATTAAACTCCATCTGCCATTTCTCCGCCCAAGTCTCCAACCGATCTATATCCTGCTGTATCTTCTGACAATCCTCATTATTATCTGCAACTCCGCAAACTTACTAATCAGACCAGCTGCATTTTCCTCCGAATCATTTGCACATACTACAAACATCAAACGTCCCAGCACTGATCCCTGCGGAACACCACTAGTCACATCCCTCCATTCAGAAAAACACCCATCCACTGATACCCTCTGTCTTCTATGACCGAGCCACTTCTGTATCCATCTTGCCAGCTCACCTCTGATCCCGTGTGACTTCACCTTTTGTACCAGTCAGCCATGCGGGACCTTGTCAGAGGCTTTACTAAAGTCCATATAGATAACATCCAATGCCCTTCCTTCATCAATCATCTTCGTCACTTCCTCAAAAAACTGAATCAAATTAGTAAGACACGATCTCCCCTTCACAAAACAATGGTGTCTCTCGCTAATAAGTTCGTTTGTCTCCAAATGCGAGTAAATCCTGTCCCGAAGAATCCTCTCTAACAATTTCCCTACCACTGACGTAAGGCTCACAGGCCTATAATTTCCTGGATTATCCTTGCCACCCTTCTTAAACAAAGGAACAACATTGGCATTTCTCCAGTCCTCTGGGACCTCACCTGTAGCCAATGAGGATGCAAAGATTTCTGTCAAGGCCCCAGCAATTTTTTCCCTTCCCTCCCTCAGTATTCTACGGTAGATCCCGTCAGGCCCTGGAGACTTATCAATCTTATTGCTTTGCAAGACACGCAACACCTCCTCCTTATTGATAATGAGATGACTGAGACTATCTGCACTCCCTTCCCTAGGCCCATTATCCACCAAGTCCTTCTCTTTGGTGAATACTGATGCAAAGTACTCATTTAGCACCTCACCCATTTCCTCTGGCCCCACGCATAGATTCCCATCTCTGTCCTTGAATGGGCCGACCCTTTCCCTGGTTACCCTCTTGCTCTTTATAAATGTATAAAATGCCTTGGGATTTTCCTTAATCCTGTTTGCCAATGACTTCTCATCACCCCTTTTAGCCTTCCTGACTCCTTGCTTAAGTTACTTCCTACTGTCTTTATATTCCTCAAGTCTGTTCCTCGCCATCCAGCCCTTACAACTGCTTCCTTTTTCTTTTTGACGAGGCTCACAATATCCTGTGTTATCCAAGCTTTCCCGAAACTTGCCAAACTTGTCTTTCTTCCTCACAGGAACATGCTGGTCCTGGATTCTAATCAGCTGACGTTTGAAAGAGTCCCACATGTCAGATGTTGATTTACCCTCAAACAGCCGCCCCCAATCTAAATTCTTCAGATCCTGCCTAATTTTGTTATAATTAGCCTTCCCCCAATTTAGCACCTTCACCCGAGGACTACTCTTATCCTTATCCACAAATACCTTAAAACTTATGGAATTATGGTCACTGTTCCGGGAATGCTCCCCCACTGAAACTTCGACCACCTGGCCGAGCTCATTCCCCAATAACAGGTCCAGAATGGCCCCATCCCTTGTTGGACTATATACATACTGTTTCAAGAAGACCTCCTGGATGTTCCTCACAAATTCTGCCCCATCCAAGCACCTAGCACTAAGCGAGTCCCAGTCAATATTGGGGAAGTTAAAATCACCCACCACGGCAACCCTGTTACCTTTACATCTTTCCTAAATCTGTCCACATATCTGCTCCTCTACCTCCCGCTGGCTGTTGGGAGGCCTGTAGTAAACACCCAACATTGTGACTGCACCCTTCCTATTCCTGAGCTCCACCCATATTGCCTCGCTGCATGACCCCTCTGATTTGTCCTCCCGCAGTACAGCTGTGTTATTCTCCTTAACCAGCAATGCAACTCCGTCACCCCTTTTACATCCGCCTCAATCCCGCCTGAAGCTTCTAAATCCTGGAACATTTAGCTGCCAATCCTGCCCTTCCCTCAACCAAGTCTCTGCAATAGCAACAACATCATATTTCCAAGTACTAATCCAAGCTCTAAGTTCACCTGCCTTACCTGTTATACTTCTCGCATTGAAACAAATGCATTTCAGAACACCAGTCCCGCTGTGCTCAGAAACATCTCCCTGCTTGCTTTTCCTCTTAGTCCTACTGGCCTTCTTTATTATGTCCTCCTCATTTATTTCACGAGCTGTCCTACTGCTCTGGTTCCCACCCCCCTGCCACACTAGTTTAAACCCTCCCGAGTGACGCGAGCAAACCTTGCAGCAAGGATATTGGTGCCCCTCCAGTTTATATGTAACCCATCCTTCTTGTACAGGTCCCATCTGTCCCTGAAGAGAGCCCAATGGTCCAGATATCTGAAACCCTCCCTTCTACACCAGCTGCTCAGCCACGTGTTTAGCTGCACTATCTTCCTACTTCTAGCCTCACTGGCATGTGGCACAGGGAGTAAACCAGAGATTACAACCCTCGAGGTACTGTTTTTTAACTTTCCACCTAACTCCCTAAACTCCCCCTGCAGGACCTCATCACTCTTCCTGCCTATGTCATTGGTACCGATGTGTACCACAACCTCTGGCTGTTCACCTTCTCCCCTTCAGAATGCCCCATGTCCGTTCAGAGACATCCTTGACCCTGGCACCAGGGAGGCAACATACCATCATGGAGTCTCTTTCATGTCCACAGAAGCGCCTATCTGTGCCCCTGACTATAGAATCCCCTATAACTATTGCTCTTCTGTGCTTTGTCCCTCCCTGCAGAACAACAGTGCCAGCCGTGGTGCCTCTGCTCTGGCTGCTGCTGTTTCCCCCTGATAGACCATACCTCGTCCAGAGTTGGGTCACCAAATCCTCTGTCCTCCCTGAATGTCTGCAGCAGCTCACAACACAACCTCCAGAAAACCATTCACAGCACCTCCACTAAATTTACAATAACAGAAGTAAGTCAAAAGCCCCTCACCTGTACGTTGGATGCCTGGTCCTTTTAAATAATACGAGAGGGGGTTCCTCATGCTGCTGAATATATGTTCAGCTGAGAGTGACTAACACATGCGATCAGTGGACATGTACAGACCAAGTTTCAAAGACGTACATCAAAGCTGCCGGTATGGTATATTGACATCACATTCAAAACCATCCTCAGAGCAACAACACATACATGGTACGATTGAGCTAGAGCCCTGCCCAGCATGGGGCACTGTGCAGGCCGCACTAGAAGTGCCTGGCTGTGCAGTTCACATCTCTCTATTGATCCCAGCTTCTGTACCGTCAGCACCAGTAGTGCTGTAGAGTCTAAAATAGTGGCTCGGGACAGATACAGTGGGAAAGGAATTCACTTCAGAAGGAGAAATGAGAAAAGATTGAAGTCAAAACATTTTCAGGAATATGAGAATGGGCAGGAGAATGGGACTAATTGGAGGGGTGAGGCCATGGAGGGATTCAAACACAAGAATGACTATTTTAAAATTAAGGTGCTGCCAGACCAGGAGCCAATGCAGATCAGTGAGCACAGGGATGATGGGTGATCGATTTGGTGTGAGTTAGGATACAGGCAGCAGAGATCCGGATGGGCTGTGGTTTATGGAGGTTTATAACTGGGAGGGTGACCAGGATAGAATTGGAATAGTCAAGTGTGGATTTAACAGAGGTACAGGTGAGGGTGTTTGCAGCAGATTGGCTGAGACAGAGGTGGAGGTGGGGGATATTACAGAGGTGGCCATAGACAGGGTTGGTACTGGAGAGAATATGGAGATGGACTCAGCTCAGGTTTAAATAGAATACACCGATTGCAAACAGTCTGGTTCAGCCTCAGATATTGGGCAGGGTGGTGTATTTGTTTCACAGATGGGGGATGGAGTTTGTGATGGAGACCAATGACACTGGCTTCAGTCTTCCCAAAATTTACATAACGGAACAGTATTTCAGTGAAACGGGGTTCACAGATGCCCTACCGGGAAATAGAGACAGCAACAGCAGTAAAGATGAGAGAGCAAATGTCAAGAAATCCAATAAAGTTGGCAATGGTTTATCGAGCTAATAGCTGGACATATTCACCAGGAATACAACGGCAGCAAAAAGTGCAGAGTAAATTACAGGAGCAGTAATGCTGTTAAACTTGGTTTATAGAATTAATAGCTAGATAGAGAGACTTACCAGGGACACCAATAATAGCCAGGATGGGATAGTAAATGTATTGAATAATCTTCAGTGCGAGACGGATCCGAGGGTTTAATGACATCCAATCATAATATGTAGAAAGGTAGTAAAGATCCGAGGATAAACTCCTGTCCATTGTTGTAACATTCCAATCTATTATTCTCAGATTCTGACCAAGTGTTGTTACATTCCAGTCATTTGTTCTCAGATTCTGATCTATCCTTTCTCTCTCTCTGGAGCCGCTGATCTCTGTTGTGGTTGTGCCGGGGTTGATGTTCCAGCTGAAACTATGGGACAACACTTGGGAGCCCCTTATTAATAGAAGATGGAAAACTTCCAGTGACACAATTAGGGTCCATGGAGACTGACATTAATTACAGTCACTGAACAAACAGATTCAGTTAACCCTCTTCAATACAGCACTTTTTGTACCACAATAAAGTAGATCATTTACCCAGTCTGGATGGGATGCATGAGGGTTGCTGAGGGATGGAATGGTGGAAGTAGTAGAATGTTATAATTTTCTATGAGATCCCTCTTCACTCTTCCGAATATAATCCTATCTCTCCTCATACGTCAGTCCCGGCATCCCAGGAATCAGTCTGATAAACCTTCATTGCACTCTCGCTATAGCAGGAACATCCTTTCTCGGAGAAGGAGACCAAAACTGCACACAATATCCAAGTGCGGCCTCACCAAAGCCCTGTATAATTACAGCAAGACATCCCTGCTCCTGTACTAGAATCCTGACTCTATGAAGGCCAACATAACATTCGCCTTTTTCTACTGCCTGTTGCACCTGCATGCTTACCTTCAGTGACTGGTGTACGAGAACACCCAGGTCTCGTTGCATACTCCCCTCTCTCAGTTTATCGCCGTTCAGATAATAATCTGCCTTCCTGTTTTTGCTAACAAAGTGGATAACCTCTCATTTATTCACATTATACTGCATCTGCCATGCAATAGCCCACTCACTCAACTTGTCCAAATCACCCTGAAGCCTCTCTGCATCCTCCTCACAACTCACCCTCCCACCCAGTTTTGTGTCTTCTGAAAATTTGGAGATATTACATTTAGTTCCCTCATCTAAATCATAAATATGGAGTGTGAATAGCTGGGGCCCTAGCACCGATCCCTGTGGTACCCCACTAATCACTGCCTGCCATTTGGAAAAAGATTCGTTTATCACTACTCTTTTTTTCCATCTGCCAACCAATGTTCTATCTATCACAATACACTACCACTAATCCCATGCGCTTTAATTTTACTCACTAATCTCTTATGTGGGACTTTGTCGAAAGCCTTCTGAAAGTCCAAATAAAACATATTATCTGGATCCCCCTCATCCACTCTATTAGTTACATCTTCGAAGAATTCTAATAGATTTATCAAGCATGATTTCCCTTTCGTAAATCCATGCTGACTCTATCCGATTCTAACACTATTCTCCAAGTGCTCTGCTATCAAATCTTTGATAATGGACTCTAGAATTTTCCCCACTACCGACGTCAGGCTGACTTGTCTATAATGCCCTGCTTTATTTCTACCTCCCTTTTTAAATGGTGGGGTTACATTAGCTGCCCTCCAATCAGCTGGAACTGTTCCAAAGTCTATAGAATCTTGAAAGATGACCACCAATGCATCCACGATTTCTAGGGTCACTTCTTTAAGTAATCTGGGATGTAGATTTTCAGGCCCTGAGGATTTAGCGGCCGTCAATACCATCAACTTCCACAACACAATTTCTCTACTAATACTGATTTCCTTCGGTTCCTTCCTCTCACTAAACCCTGTGTTCCCCAACATTTCTGGTAAGATATTTGTGCCATCCTTTGTGAAGACAGAATCAAAATCTGCATTTAGTTGGTTAGCCATTTCTTTGTTTCCCATAATAAATTCCCATGTTTCTAACTGGAAGGACCTACATTTGTCTTAACCAATCCTTTCCTCTTCACATACCTACAGAAATCTTTACAGTCAGGTTGTATGTTCCCTGCAAGCTTACTCATGTACTTTATTTTCCCCTTATTAATCAATCCATTGGTCCTCCTTTGCTGAATTCTAAACTTCTCCCAATCCTCAGGTCTCTTGCTTCTTTCTGTCGAATGTATATGCCTCTTCCGTGAATCTAATACTATCTCTAATTTTCCTTGCAAGCCATGGTTTGGCTACCTTTCCCATTTTACTTTTGCGCCAGACAGCAGTAAACAATTGTTGCAGTTCATCAATGCACTCTTTGAATATTGCCATTGCCTTTCCACCATCATCCCTTTATGTATCGTTTCCCAATCCATCATAGCCAACTCGTGCCTCATACCTTCATACTTTCCTTTATTAAGATTCACGACCCTCGTCTCAGAATCAACTACGTCACTCTCCATCTTAGAGTCATAGATTCGTGCAGCATAGAAACAGGCCCTTCGGCCCACTGCGTCCATGCCGACCATAATGCCGATCTATACTGATTCCACGTGCCTGCATTAATTCCATATCCGTCTATGCTTTGCTCATTCAAATACCTGTCCAGATGACTCTTAAATGTTGCTGCTGGTCCTGCCTCCACCACCTCCTCTGGCAGCTCATTCCAGATACGCAATATTCTTTGTGTGAAAAATTTACCCTTTTAATCCCCTTTAAACCTACTCCCTTTCATCTTAAATCTATGCCCTCCAGTTTTAGTCACCCCTACCATGGGAAACAGACTCTGGCTACCTGCTCTGTCTATGCCTCTCATAATTTTATATACCTCCAAAACTTCCCAAAATGCATCACTTCACACTTGTCTGCATTAAATTCCATTTGCCAATCCCTTGCCCACTTTCCAAGTTTATCTATATCCTGTTGTAACCTCAGACAAGCTTCTTCACTTTCTACTATTCCATCATTTTTTGTATCATCTGCAAACTTACCAATCATGCCCCCTACATTCACATCCAAGTCATTAATATATATGACAAACAAGAGAGGACCCAGAACAAATCCCTGCGGCACACCACTGGTCACCAGCCTCTAATCTGAAAAACAACCCCCCACTACCATCCGATCACCAAGCCAAATTTGTATCCAATTGGCTAGCACACCCTGGATCCCATGTGTATGAATCTTCTGGACCACTCGACCATGCGGGACCTTGTCAAAGGCCTTGTTAAAGTCCATGTAGAAAACGTCCATCGCCCTGCCCTCGACAATCCTTTTGGTCACCTCCTCAAAAAACGCAATCAAATTCCTGAGACATGATTCCCATGCACAAAGCCATGCTGACTATCTCTAATCAGACGTTGCCTTTCCAAATGCATATAAACCCTGTCTGTCAGAATCCCTTCCAATAACTTTCCCATCACTGATGTAAGGCTCACCGGCCTGTAGTTCCCTGGCTTATCACTGCTGCCCTTATTAAATAAAGGCACAACATTAGCTATCCTCCGGTCTTCCTGTACCTCTCCCATGGCTAACGATAATGTAGAAATCTCTGCTCGGGCTCCAGGAATATCCTTCCTTTCTTCCCATAGCATCCTAGGATACACCTGGTCAGGCCCTGGGGATTTATCTACCTTAATGCGCTTCAAAACCTCCAACACCGCCTCCTTTGCAATGTTCATATGCTCCAGGATATCGCTGCTCCCTCCTTTGAACTCAGTAGCTTCCATGTCATCTCCATGGTAAATAAAGACGAGAAGTATTCATTTAAGACCTCGCCCATTTCCCGTGGCTGCACAAGTAGATTATCACACTGATCCTTAAGGGGACCGACTCTCACCCTAGCTACCCTTTTACTCTTAATATACTTGTAGAATATTTTAGGATTCTCCATTATCTTATCTGCCAGGGAAATCTCATGGCCCCTTTTCTCCCTCCTAATTTCTTTCTTGAGTGCACTCCTACATCCACTCTTTTCCTGGAGGGACTCGTTTGATCCCCAGCTGCCGATACCTGACATATGCCTCCTTCTTTGTCCTGACCAGACCCTCAACATCCCTCATCAAACAAGGTTCCCTAAACTTGCCAGCCTTGCCCTTCCATCTAACAGGAATATGCCGGCCCATAACTCTTCCTATCTCACTTTTAAAAGCCTCCCACTTGCCAGACGTCCCGTTACCTGTACACAGCCCTTTCATTCAACTTTTGAGAGTTCCTGTCTGATGCTATCAAAATTAACCTTCCTCCAATTTAGGACTTCAACCTGAGGACCAGTCCTTCCTCTTCCATAACTATCTTGAAGCTAATAGAGTTATGGTCACTGGTCCCAAAGTGCTCCCTCACTGACACATCATCCACCTGCCCATCCTCATTTCCAAAGAGGAGGTCGAGTGTAGCCTTTTCTCTCGTAGGGCCATCCATATACTGTTTCATAAAACTATCCTGGACACACTTAACAAATTCTTGCCCATCTGATCCCTTAGCACCAAGGCAGTCCCAGTCAATATTAGGAAAGTTAAAATCACTTACTATTACAACCCTATAATTCCTACACCTATCTGTGATTTCCCTGCATATATGCTCCTCCAATTCCCTCTGACTATTGGGGGGCCTATAGTATAATCCCATCAAAGAGATCACCACTTGCTTATTTCTAAGCTCCACTCATTTGGCCTCACTGGACGTTCCCCGCGGGATATCCTCTCTAACTACTGCCGTGATGTGCTCCCTAATCAATTGTGCAACTCCCCATCCTCTCTTCCCTCCAACTGAAGCATCGGGACACCATAACATTGAGCCGCCAGTCTTGCCTATCCCTCAACCACGTTTCTGTAATAGCTATAATATCACAATCCCATGTACTGATCCATGCTCTGAGTTCATCTGCCTTAGCTGTAAGGCCTCTTGCATTAAAGTAGTTTAGTTTAGAGATACAGCACTGAAACAGGCCCTTCGGCCCACCGAGTCTGTGCCGACCATCAACCACACATTCATACTAATCCTACACTAATCCCATATTCCTATCACATCCCCACCTGTCCCTATACATTTCCCTACCACCTACCTATACTAGGGACAATTTATAATGGCCAATTAACCTATCAACGTGCAAGTCTTTGGCATGTGGGAGGAAACCGGAGCACCCGGAGGAAACCCACGCAGACACAGGGAGATCTTGCAAACTCCGCACAGGCAGTACCCAGAATCGAACCCGGGTCCCTGGAGCTGTGAGGCTGCGGTGCTAACCACTTGCAGTTTAGTCGACCAGACCTTCCACGCTCCCTGTCAGGCCACTGCCAGGCCCGCCTACTGGACTTGCTTGCATTAACGTCTACATTTACCTTAACTATGACATCGGAGAGACTACTACTTTGAGTCCCACCTCTCTGCAAGACTAGTTTAAACCCTCCCGAGTCGTACTAACAAATCTCCCCGCAAGGATATTGGTCCCCTTCCAGTTTAGATGCAATCCGACCTTCTTCAACAGGTCACCTCTGCACCAGAAGAGATCCCAATGATCCAAGTAGCTGAAGCCCTCCCGCCTACACCAGCTCTTCAGCCACACTTTCATTTCCTTAATCCTCCTATTCCTATCCTCACTAGCACGTGGCTCAGGGAGTAATCCTGAGATTCTTCTTCCTCTTTGTCTTTGGCCTCCTTACCTCGAGAGACAATGGGTAAGCGCCTGGAGGTGGTTAGTGGTTTGTGCAGCAGCGCCTGGATTGGCTAAAAAGGCCAATTCTCGAGTGACAGGCTCTCCCACAGGTGCTGCAGAAAAATTTGTCTGTCGGGGCTGTTACATAGTTGGCTCTCCCCTTGCGCTTCTGCCTTTTTTCCTGCCAACTGTGAAGTCTCTTCGACTCGCCACATTTTAGCCCCTCCTTTATGGCTGCCCGCCAGCTCTGGCGATCGCTGGCAACTGACTCCCACGACTTGTGATCAATGTCACAGGACTTTATGTCGCATTTGCAGACGTCTTTAAAGCAGAGACATGGACGGCCGGTGGGTCTGATACCAGTGGCGAGCTCGCTGTACAAAGTGTCTTTGGGGATCCTGCCATCTTCCATGCGGCTCACATGGCCAAACCATCTCAAGCGCCGCTGACTCACTAGTGTGTATAAGCTGGGGATGTTGGCCGCCTCGAGGACTTCTGTGTTGGAGATACGGTCCTGCCACCTGATGCCAAGTATTCTCCGGAGGCAGTGAAGATGGACTGAATTGAGACGTCGCTCTTGGCTAATATACGTTGTCCAGGCCTCGCTGCCATAGAGCAAGGTACTGAGGACACAGGCTTGATATACTCGGACTTTTGTGTTCCGTGTCAGTGCGCCATTTTGTCACACTCTCTTGGCCAGTTTGGACATAGCAGTCGAAGCCTTTCCCGTGCGCTTGTTGATTTCTGCATCTAGAGACAGGTAGCTGGTGACAGTTGAGCCTAGGTAGGTGAACTCTTGAACCACTTCCAGAGCGTGGCCGCCGATATTGATGGATGGAGGATTTCTGACATCCTGTCCCATGATGTTCATTTTCTTGAGGCTGATGGTTAGGCCAAATCCTGAGATTACCTCTAGAGGTTCTACTTTTTAACCTTCTGCCTAACTCCCTCTATTCACTTTGCAGGACCTTATCTCTCTTCCTGTCTATGTCGTTAGCACCAATATGGACCACGACCTCTGGCTGCTCACTCTCTCCTTTCAGAATTTCCTGCAGCCACTCCGAGACATCCTTGACTCTCGCAGCAGGGAGGCAACATACCATCCTGATGCCTCTTTTGCGGCCACAGAAACGCCTACCTGCACCCCTTACGATAGAATTTCCTATCACGATAGCTCTTACACCCCTTTTCCTGTCCTGCTGTGCAGCAGAGCCCTCTGTGGTCCCATGGGCCTGGCTGTTGCTGCTTTCTCCTGGGAGGTCATCCCCCCCAACAGTATCCAAAGCGGTCTATCTGTTTGAGAGGTGGTGGCCACAGGGGACTCCTGCACTACCTGCCTGTGCCTACTACTCTGTCTGGTGGTCACACATCCCTTTTCTGCCTGTGCAGCTATTATCTGCGGTGTGACCACCTCGCTAAACATGTTATCCACGACGTCCTCAGCATTATGGATGCTCCACAGTGAATTCTCCTGCAGCTCCATCTCCATAATGCGGGTCGCCAGTAGTTGCAGATGGATCCACTTCCTGCACACATGCTCACTAGGGACACTGGAAGCATCCCTGATTTCCCACAAAGGGCAGGAGGAGCAGATCACGGGGCTGAGCTCTCCTGTCATGACCTACCCTTAGACTAATTAGTTACACCATTAATTAAAAAAAAATACTAATTACATGAGGGGCCTTTTTCTACCCACTTCAATCTAAGATTCTTAATAAACTACACTAAATTAAAAAAAGAAACACTTCAGTAGTACTCACCTTATCACCAGAGTTCTTTTCCCACAAAAATAAACATTTCACTTTTTTAAAGATATCTACATGCACTAATAGCTGCTACTCACCCAACCAATCAGCTTGCAGCTCTCCTCTGACGTCACTGTTGGCTTTCTTCATGACATATTCTATTATATTATGGTCGCTCATCCTCAAGGGATTTCACAAAACTAGATTGTCAATTATTCCTCTCTCTTCACACAATACCCAGTCTGGGATGGCCTGTTCTCTAGTTGGTTCCTCAACATATTGGTCCAGAAAACCATCCCGAATACACTCCAGTAATTCCTCCTCGACGTTATTGTGACAAATTTGCTTTGACCAATCTATATGAAGATTTAAGTCACCCATAATTACAGATGTTGCTTTATCGCATGCATCTCTAATTTCCTGTTTAAGACCATTCCCACATCACCACCACAGTTTGGGGGTCTATATATAACCCCCACTAACGTTTTTTGCCCCTTAGTGTTTCTCAGCTCTACCCATACAGACTCCACATCATCAGCTCTCATATCCTTCCTCACTATTGTATTACTTTCCTTTTTAACCAGAAATGCAACTCCACCGCGGGTGGAAATAAGCCATTTTACTGATGGTGTGAATATTTGGTCAGAAGCTCATCGCAAAGCATCTCAAGGTTAACTATGTAACAAAGTGTGTGAACAGTTTGGCTTTTCGTCTCAAACATTTACAAAGGAGAGGGATGGAGTGTGTAGCTAGGAAATATTTGAAGCAGAGACAGAAAACAATGTCTTCAATCTTCTCAATATTTTATTGGCATTGCAGATGTGTGAGGTAATACATTTTGAAAGGAGGAATGAGGACAGACAATACAAGTTAAATGGTATAACTATAAAGATGGTGAAATAACAGAGACACCTGGGATTTGTACACAAATCTTTGCAGCCAAACCGTTAATAAATATATGGGATCCTCGATTTTATAAATAGAGGCAAAAAAAGCAAAAGCAAGGACATTATGTGAAACATATATAAAATACTAGTTCAGCTGCACCTGAAGTCTTGTGTCGAATACTGGGAACCACACTTTAGGAAGGACATGAAGCCTTCGGAGAGGGTACAGAACTGTTTTACGAGAATTTGTGCAGGCATGAGGGATGACAGTTATGTAGCTGGGGTTGTTCTGCTTCGAGCAGAGAACTTTCAGAGGAGATTCGATTGAGCTGTTTAACTTTAGGAAGGGTTTAGATAAATTAAATAAAGAGAAACTGTTTCCAATGTCCAAGGGACCGGTAATCAGAGACACAGATTTAAGGCGATTGGTAAAAGAAGCAGACATGAGGATTTTTGTTTCTGAGTGGTTTGGATTTGGGATGCACTGTCTGATAGGCTGATGGATACAGATTCAATAGTATATCCCAAAAGGGAATTGGATAAATATCTGAAGAAGAAAAAATGTTCGGATATAGTGAAAGAGTCAGGGAGTGGGACTAACTGGATTGTTCTTTGAAAGGGTTCAGCACTGACTTGATGGGCCGAATGACATCATTCAGGGCTGTGCTATTCTATGATTCTATGATTGTTCCAGCCTGTACTTTCCCAATATTCCTATCCTTTCAGCAGCTGTTTGATAAATTACCACATAACAGCCGTGTTACTAAATTAGAAACACATGGGATTAAAGGACCAATGTCAGCAGTGGCTCAGTTTGTCGCTCTCTCCCTTTTCTATCACAAGCGTCTAGGATCAAGTGTCACTGCAGGACTTGATCACAAGAATCAAGGCTGACACTGCAGTGCAGTACTGAGGGAGTGTTTCACTGTCAGAGGTACCGCCTTATCAATGAAAAGGTAAAGCCAGGCCCCGTGTTGCCCACTCAGGTGGATGTAAAGATCCCATGGAATTATTTTGAAGGTCAGGGGAATTATTCCCAGTGTCCTGGTCAACATTTACCCCTCAATTCAACATCACAAAAACAGATCTGATCATGATCACACTGCTACTTGTGGGATCTTGCTGTGCGGGAATTGACTTTGTTTTTCCTGCATTTACAAGACTGACTAAACGTTAAAAACTACTCGTTGGTTGTAAATCGCTTTGGGACATGCAGTGATCATGAAGGCGTTACATAAATGGAAGTCCTTTTTTTATTTTCAATGTCAGCATGCAGGAAATTAGGTCAGTGACAGAAAGCAGACAGTAGTAGAGAATGGTTGTTGATCAGTCTGGAGGGAAGTACACAGTGGGGTTCCGCAGGGTTACTGTTGGAATCACTGTTGCTGTATGTTAATGCAATGGGCTTGTGTACAGACAGGATAATGTCAAAGTTTTCAGAGGGCAGGAAACTCAGAAATGTTAATAAACAGTCTGAAGGATAGTAACAGACTTCAGGAGGACAGAGACTGACTGGTAAAATGGACAGGAACATGGCAGATGTAATTTAACACAGTGAAGTGTGAAGTGAGACATTTGGGTAGGAAATATGAGGTGAAACAATATAAACTCAATGGTACCATTATAAATCGGGTGAAGGATTAGAGAGAAGTGGCGTGCACACACACAGATCTTAGAAGGTAACATGTAGTGTCTTTGGTGTTAGAGAGAGAGATACAGAGTAATAAAACTCTGGAGGAAATGCTGATGTTTATACATCAATGGTTAGGTCCCAGCTGGAGAATTGTGTCCAATTCTGATCACCACGGTTTGGTAAGGATGTCAAGGACTTAGTGAAGATACTGAGGTGATTTTCTGGAATGGTACCAGGGATCTGGGAATTCATTTACGTTGAGAAATTTGAAAAGCTGGGATTGTTCGCTTTAGAGCACTGACGGGTAAGGGGAGATTTAATATGGAATTCAAAATCATGAGGGGTTTTGATAGGGTAATTAATGTGAAACTGTTTCCAGTGTCAGAAAGTGCAGTATTCAGAAGACACAGATTGAAGGTAATTGACAAAGAACCAGAGGTGAAATGAGGAGAATTTTCTTACACAGCAAGTTGTTGGGATCTGGAATTCATTGCCTGAAAACAATATGGAAGCAGATTCAATAATATCTTTCAACCTCTCACACTGCTCAATGTACCACACCCCTATCACTCACCCATCAGCTGTCCCTAACACTCAGGACTCACACATAACATTCACATACTCCACCTCACCCTCACACACCTTCCACTGATACCAGCCTCACACCCACATCTCACTGTCTCCACATACCTCCAGCTATTGAGCTATGGAAGGCACATCACACAAAGACTGTGAAACACAATTACTGATATTCCACCCCCTCTCTTACAGGACAAGGTGGCCCATAATCACAGGGGGCAGAAGTGAACTGGCGGGTGCCAGGCATATCTTCATCCCCTGAGCCTGAGGGAGGAGATGGTTCTCCACATCATGGGACTGGCTGTCACAGAGCCCGTGGCATCCGGCCTCGCCGACAGCATTCAGGCTGTTGC
This sequence comes from Heterodontus francisci, assembly GCF_036365525.1. Lineage (NCBI taxonomy): Eukaryota > Metazoa > Chordata > Chondrichthyes > Heterodontiformes > Heterodontidae > Heterodontus > Heterodontus francisci. Next base: position 741,385 of record NW_027140470.1, on the reverse strand, counting down.
TATGTTCCTGCCTTATGCCCCTTCTTAACTCCCACCTCCCCCTCATCCTGCTGTCTGGGATGATGTCCAAGCTGCAGATGGGACCATGGACCTCCTGCTTTCCATCCCACCCCCAATCCCTCACCCCAACATTCCAATTCTGATTTATACTTTTCATCGATAACTGAAAACTGCCAGCTTCCCAGTCACAGCAGCTCCAGGAGACAGAGACAGAGCAGCAGCACAGCACTGATGGTGAAGCCCCATCACTTGGTCTGATACTCACAGACAACAGATCAAATACCTACACTGTGTGTGCTTTAGAGGCTGGTAAAGAGTCAGAATCTACACGTGGTGAGTCACCGAGCACGAGTGAGCTGCAGCCAGGCCAGGGTGAAAGGATAGTTCATGTGTCAGATGACCGGAGGACAATGTCACAAACGAGTTATAATACACAGGACTCAGATATGAACTTTGCTGCAGCAGCATACAGGAGAATGATGATGGATATGGACACTGAGATACTTTGTCCATTGACAGGCCTGTCAGACAGTCTGTTGTCACTATCAAAGCTCCAACATGGCACAGGACATTGCACAGAGCTTGAAGCCCATTTTTTCCCCCTGTGGAAGTGGTCACTAACTCCATGACAGCACTAGCGGATCCAGCCTTGATGCAGTGTCTGGTAACCATTGTCTCAGCTTCCACTGCAGCACAGACGGCAGACACCCAACGTCTCTGTGATGCAGTGGAAACTCAGACTGCTTGCTGCCATGCAGGATCAGACTGCTGTCATCATGGCTGTGGATCTCACTGAACAAAGGGGTTTGCAGGCTCTCACAACAGTCCAGCAATCTGTGATCCAGTAGATTACTGAGATTACTGAGATGTCGCCCCGTGGGAGTGACAGTGTCTCCGTGGAGTATGAACCTGCTGTCCTCTCTCAGGATGACAGTATTTGTTCTCCTTTCACTGGCACTCCACCAATGTCCTTGCTGTTACCCATTAGCCAGCCCAGGCTGCTGCTGCCCATGTCGTGGTGGTGCAGTCTGAATCTGTGCCCTCAAGGCCCTGATCTGCTCGAGGACGTCCTGCAAGGCCATCTGCAGTCTCCCCCAGCGAAAGTCAGCAGCCTTCCACCAGCCATGCTGCAGTCACTGGGGAAACACTGTGTCGGAGCACTAGGCAAGTCGAGGGTTCCACAAGACAAGCACTAAGGGAATATTCAAGGGTGAATGGTTCAGCTTTGTTTGTATAATTGGATGTGTTATTGGATAAAGATGTCAATGAAAAGTTTTTTGTTGGTGTTTTTTTATTGCAGGACACTGTGATGGGGCGTCTCAGATGGGTGTAATGGGGGAGAATGGAGGATCCATGGTGGGAAAGGGAAGTTGTCCTGTGGGAACCGAAATTCTAGCAGGGTCTCTCCGACAGCCTGCCCGGTTCAAAGGCATCCAGGAAATATCCTCCCTCACTCCTCCTCCTGAGGTAGCCTCCGGATTCCAGGTGCCAATGCCTGTGTCCTCATGATGGTGATGATATGAAGGATGCAGCAGAACACCATGAACTTGGACACCTGCTCCAGTGTGTACTGGAGGGCTCCCCCGAGCGGTTCAGACGTCGGAAGCATTGCTTCATCACACCGATGGTCTGTTCCACCATGTTCCTGGTGATTCCATTGCTCACGTTATACACGGGTTATTTTCATGCGGTTTGTTGGCATTCATGCTGGGGGTAGAATTAGGAGTGATGCACAGAGTGAGGTAGTCATTGTCTCCGAGGAGCCACATTCTGGTTCTGCAGAGAGGCCCGAAGTGTTGGGACTGGCTGCCTGCTTCAGAATGAAGGTGTGATGACTGCTGACAGGATGTGGACATTGACCAACATGATGTACTGGGCATGCTCACACATTAACTGTACATTAATGGAATGAGAGTTCTTTCACTTCCTGTACCTCTCCCCGTTGACATTCGGGCCGCGCAGAGCCACATCCACCAGCAGGAATCCCGCTACACTGACAAAGCCACGGGACCTCTCACCCTGCTTCACCCTGCGGAGGTGAAAATTATATATTCACCTCACCCGACATAGATGGCCTCCATTAACCAGCAGATACATCATTGGACAGCATAGAGATAGACAATGGATACGTCACACGCTGCTGCCTGGGAAGATCCAGATACATAGAAGTTCAATGAAACTGTGACCTTAACGGCTATGGACAGCTCCGTCCTCACCCTGGTGTGAGGCTCCAGGTCGTGTTACAGGAGGGGGCACTGCTATGTGACCACCTCCTTATTGAATCAGATTCACCTCACACACTGCTCCTGGGTTAGGTGCAGGTAGGAAAAGTGCTCTTGGGAAACCCGGGGTGGGTAGCGGAAAGCCCCCACCCTCTTGACAAAGAACAAAGAACAAAGAAAATTACAGCACAGGAACAGGCCCTTCGGCCCTCCAATCCTACGCTGATCCAAATCCTCTATCTAAACCTGTTGCCTATTTTCCAAGGGTCTGTATCTCTTCTCTTGCTGCCCATTCATGTATCTGTCTAGATAAATCTGAAAAGACGTTATCGTGCCCGCGTCCACCACCTCCGCTGGCAATGCATTCCATGCACCCACCACCGTCTGCGTAAAGAACTTTCCACGCATATCCCCTCTAAACTTTTCCCCTCTCACTTTGAACTCGTGTCCCCTTGTAATTGAATCCCCCACTCTGGGAAAAAGCTTCTTGCTCTCCACCCTGTCTATACCTCTCATGATTTTGTACACCTCAATCAGGTCCCCCCTTAACCTCCGTCTTTCGAATGAAAATAATCCTAATCTACTCAACCACTCTTCATAGCTAGCGCCCTCCATACCAGGCAACATCCTGGTGAACCTCCTCTGCGCCCTCTTCAAAGCATCCACATCCTTTTGGTAATGTGGCGACCAGAACTGCACGCAATATTCCAAATGTGGCCGAACCAAAGTCCTATACAACTGTAGCATGACCTGCCAACTCTTGTACTCAATACCCCGTCCGATGAAGGAAAGCATGCCGTATGCCTTCTTGACCACTGTATTGACCTGCATTGCCACCTTCAGGGAACAATGGACCTGAACACCCAAATCTCTCTGCACATCAATTTTCCCCAGGACTTTTCCATTTACTGTATAGTTCACTCTTGAATTGGATCTTCCAAAATGCATCACCTCGCATTTGCCCTGATTGAACTCCATCTGCCATTTCTCTGCCCTACTCTCCAGTCTATCTATATTCTGCTGTCTTCTCTGACAGTCCCCTTCACTATCTGCTACTCCACCAATCTTAGTGTCGTCTGCAAACTTGCTAATCAGACCACCTATACTTTCCTCCAAATCATTTATGTATATCACAAACAACAGTGGTCCCAGCACAGATCCCTGTGGAACACCACTGGTCACACGTCTCCATATCTGTTAAGGCCCCAACTATTTCCTCTCTCGCTTCCCACAGTAACCTGGGATAGATCCCATCCGGACCTGGGGACTTGTCCACCTTAATGCCTTTTCGAATACCCAACACTTCCTCCCTCCTTATGCCGACTTGACCTAGAGTAATCAAACACCTGTCCCTAACCTCAACATCTGTCATGTCCCTCTCCTCCGTGAATACCGATGCAAAGTACTCGTTTTTAATCTCACCCATTTTCTCTGACTCCACGCATAACTTTCCTCCTTTGTCCTTGAGTGGGCCAATCCTTTCTCTAGTTACCCTCTTGCTCCTTATATATGAATAAAAGGCTTTGGAATTTTCCTTAACCTTGTTTGCTAAAGATATTTCATGACCCCTTTTAGCCCTCTTAATTCCTCGTTTCAGATTGCGCCTACAATCCCGATATTCTTTCAAAGCTTCGTCTTTCTTCAGCCGCCTAGACCTTATGTATGCTTCCTTTTTCCTCTTAGCTAGTCTCACAATTTCACCTGTCCTCCATGGTTCCCTAATCTTGCCATTTCTACCCCTCATTTCCACAAGAACATGTCTCTCCTGCACGCTAATCAACCTCTCTTTAAAAGCCTCCCACATATCAAATGTGGGTTTACCTTCAAACAGCTGCTCCCAATTTACATTCCCCAGCTCCTGCCGAATTTTGGTATAGTTGGCATTCCCCCAATTTAGCACTCTTCCTTTTGGACCACTCTTGTCTTTGCCCATGAGTATTCTAAAACTTACAGAATTGTGATCACTATTCCCAAAGTAGTCCCCTACTGAAGCGTCAACCACCTGGCCTGGCTCATTCCCCAACACCAGGTCCAGTATGGCCCCTTCCCGAGTTGGATTATTTACATCCTGCTCTAGAAAACCCTCCTGGATGCTCCTTACAAATTCTGCTCCATCTAGACCTCTAACATCAAGTGAATCCCACTCAATGCTGTGGCCATTTCAGAGACATGGGTAGAGCAGGGACAGGAATGGATGTTGCGGGATCCGGGATTTAGATGTTTCACTAAGAACAGAGAAGATGGTAAAAGAGGGCGGGTGTGTGGCATTGTTAATCAAGGAAAGTATTACAGTGGCAGAAAGGACGTTTGAGGACTCGTCTACTGAGGTAGTCTGGACCGAGGTTAGAAACAGGAGAGGAGAGGTCACCCTGTTGGGAGTTTTCTATAGACCTCCAAATAGTTCCAGAGATGTAGAGGAAAGAATAGCAAAGAGGATTCTTGACAGGAGCGAGAGTAACAGGGTAGTGGTTATGGGGGACTTTAACATTCCAAATATTGACTGGAAATACTATAGTTCGAGTACTTTAGATGGGTCTGTTTTTGACCAGTGTGTGCAGGAGGGTTTTCTGACACAGTATGTGGACAGACCAACCGGGGCGATGCCACATTGGATTTGGTACTGGGTAATGAACCCGGCCAGGTGTTAGATTTAGATGTAGGTGAGCACTTTCGTGATAGTGATCACAATTCGGTTAGGTTTACCTTAGCGATGGGCAGGGACAGGTGTATACCGCAGGGCAAGAATTATAGCGGGGGGAAAGGAAATTATGATGCTATTAGGCAAGATTTAGGATGCGTAGGATGGGGAAGGAAACTGCAGGGGATGGGCACAATCGAAATGTGGAGCTTATTCAAGGAGCAGCTAATGCGTGTCCTTGATAAATATGTACCTGTGAGGCAGGGAGGAAGTTGTCGAGCGAGGGAGCCGTGGTTTCCTAAAGAAGTTGAAGCGCTTGTCAAAAGGAAGAAGAAGGCTTATGTTAGGATGAGACGGGAAGGCTCAGTTAGGGCGCTTGAGAGTTCCAAGCCAGCCAGGAAGGATCTAAAGGGAGAGCTAAGAAGAGCAAGGAGAGGACACGAGAAGTCATTGGCGGATAGGATTAAGGAAAACCCTAAGGCTTTCTATAGGTATATCAGGAATAAAAGAATGACTAGAGTTAGATTAGGGCCAATCAAGGATAGTAGTGGGAAGTTGTGTGTGGAATCAGAGGAGATAGGGGAAGTTATAAATGAATATTTTGCGTCAGTATTTACAGTCGAGAAAGAAAATGTTGTTGAGGAGAATACTGAGATTCAGGCTACTAGACGAGATGGGATTGAGGTTCACAAGGAGGAGGTGTTATCAATTTTGGAAAGTGTGAAAATAGATAAGTCCCCTGGGCCAGATGGGATTTATCCTAGGATTCTCTGGGAAGCTAGGGAGGAGATTGCAGAGCCTTTGTCCTTGATCTTTATGTCGTCATTGTCGACAGGAATAGTGCCGGAAGACTGGAGGATAGCAAATGTTGTCCCCTTGTTCAAGAAGGGGAGTAGAGACAGCCCTGGTAATTATAGACCTGTGAGTCTTACTTCGGTTGTGGGTAAAATGTTGGAAAAGGTTATAAGAGATAGGATTTATAATCATCTTGAAAAGAATAAGTTCATTAGAGATAGTCAGCACGGTTTTGTGAAGTGTAGGTCGGGCCTCACAAACCTTATTGAATTTTTCGAGAAGGTGACCAAACAGGTGGATGAGGGTAAAGCCGTGGATGTGGTCTATATGGATTTCAGTAAGGCGTTTGATAAAGTTCCCCACGGTAGGCTATTGCAGAAAATACAGAAGTATGGGATTGAAGGTGAATTAGTGCTTTGGATCAGAAATTGGCTAGCTGAAAGAAGACAGAGGGTGATGGTTGATGGTAAATGTTCATCCTGGAGTATAGTTTCTTGTGGTGTACCGCAAGGATCTGTTTTGGGGCCACTGCTGTTTGTCATTTTTATAAATGACCTGGATGAGGGTATAGAAGGGTGGGTTGGTAAATTTGCGGATGACACGAAGGTCGGTGGAGTTGTGGATAGTGTCGAAGGATGTTGTAGGTTACAGAGGGACATAGATAGGCAGCAGAGCTGGGCTGAGAGATGGCAAATTGAGTTTAATGCGGAAACGTGTGAGGTGATTCACTTCGGAAGGAGTAACAGGATTGCAGAATACTGGGCTAATGGGAAGATTCTTGGTAGTGTAGATGAGCAGAGAGATCTTGGTTTCGAGGTACATAAATCCCTGAAAGTTGCCACCCAGGTTAATAGAGCTGTTAAGAAGGCATATGGTGTGTTAGCTTTTATTAGTAGGGGGATCGAGTTTAGGAGCCACGAGGTCATGCTGCAGCTGTACAAAACTCTGGTGAGACCACACCTGGAGTATTGCGTGCAGTTCTGGTCTCCGCATTGTAGGAAGGATGTGGAAGCTTTGGAAAAGGTGCAGAGGAGATTTACGAGGATGTTGCCTGGTATGGAAGGAAGGTCTTACGAGGAAAGGCTGAGGGACTTGAGGTTGTTTTCGTTAGAGAGAAGGAGGAGAAGAGGTGACTTAATAGAGACATATAAGATAATCAGAGGGTTAGATAGGGTGGATAGTGAGAGCCTTTTTCCTCGGATGGTGATGGCAAACACGAGGGGACATGGCTTTAAGTTGAGGGGTGATAGATATAGGACAGATGTCAGAGGTAGTTTCTTTGCACAGAGAGTAGTAGGGGCGTGGAACGCCCTGCCTGCAACAGTAGTAGAATCGCCAACTTTAAGGGCATTTAAGTGGTCATTGGATAGACATATGGATGAAAATGGAATAGTGTAGGTCAGATGGTTTCACAGGTCGGCGCAACATCGAAGGCTGAAGGGCCTGTACTGCGCTGTAATGTTCTATGTTCTAAAATTAAAATCTCCTGTCACCACCACCACCCTGTTGCTCCTACAGCTTTCCATAATCTGTTTACATATTTGTACCTCTATCTCACGCTCGCTGTTGGGAGGCCTGTGGTGCAGCCCCAACATTGTTACCACACCCTTCCTATTTCTGAATTCTGCCCATATTCCCTCACAACTCGAGTCCTCCATAGTGCCTTCCTTCAGCACAGCTGTGATATCCTCTTTGACCAGTAATGCAACTCCTCCACCCCTTTTACCTCCCTCTCTATCACGCCTGAAGCATCGGTATCCTAGGATATTTAGTTGCCAATCATGCCCTTCCCTTAACCAAGTCTCAGTAATAGCAATCACATCATACTTCCAGGTACTAATGCAGGCCCTAAGCTCGTCTGCCTTACCTACGACACGTCTTGCATTAAAACAAGTACACCTCAGACCACCAGTCCCTTTGCTTTCATCATCTGCTCCCTGCCTACTCTTTCCCTTAGTCACGCTGACTTCATTATCTCGTTCCTTACAGGCTTTCCTTCATACATACTAACTCTCCACTGACCTCATTTGGTTCCCATCCAGAGCTTTCCCTCTCTGCAGCCTCTGTTCCATTTGTTGATCATGTTACAGACCCAGAGAAACTGTAACTACAGTCCCGATACCTCGTCTAGAGTTGGATCACTAAATCCTCTGTCCTCTCTGAATGTCTGCAGCAGCTCACAACACAAACTCCAGAAAACCATCCACAGCACCTCCACTAACTTTACAATAGCAAAAGTAAGTCAAATGCCCTCACCTGCAAGTTGGATGCTCGGTCCTTTTAAATAACCCCAGAGGGGATTCCTTGTGCCAGCTGAATGGATGCTTAACTGACAGTGACTAACACAGGCGGTCAGTGAACATGCATTGGCCAAGTTTCCAAGCTGCTGGAACAGGTTGTTGATATGCCATCCAGACCCCTGTTCAGTCTGCCAGTCCATGCAGGGTACTCTTGGACTCGTGCCCTGTCCAGCATGAGAACTGTGTCGGCCACACCAGAACTGCCCATCAGTGTGGATTCCACTGCACCAGCACCAGTGATAGTACTGAGACCAAATCAGAGTCAGAGACAGATCCATAGCTAAAGAAATTCACTTCAAAACGAGAAATGACAAACACTTCAAATAGAACAAATGGAAGGAATATGGGAAACGGACAGGGGAATGGGGATAATTGGAAGGTTGAGGCCATTTAGAGCTTTTAATCCAAGTATGATTATATTAAAATTGTGGCATTGCCAGACTGGGAGGTAGGTTATGTGAGTGAGTACAGGGGTGATGGGTGATCTGGACTGGGTGTGAGCTGTGATGCAGCCAGTACATTTCTGAATGAGCTGCAGTTTATCGAGCTTTGTTACTGTGAGCATGACCAGGAAGACATTGGAATCATCAAGTGTGGATCTAAGAAAGGCACGGCTGAGGGTCTATAAGTAGATGAACTGAAGGAGATGTGGAAATGAACAAAATTATAGAGGTGGCTGTAGGCAGGATTAGTGATCGACAGGATATTGAATTGGAACTTAGCTTAGGATGAAAGGATCGCTGACGTTGTGAAAAGTCTGGTTTGTTCTCAGACGTTGGACAGGGAGTGTGATAGAGTCGGTGGACAGGGACAGAATTTGTGACAGAAACCGATGGCAGTGGATTTAGTCTTCCCAATATTTAAGTAAAAGGAACAGCAATGCAGTGAAACATGATCTATAGTTCTAATAGCTGGATACAGAGGTTGACCAGGAAAAATAATATTCGCAAGAAGGGCAGAGTAATTGACAAGAACAGTACTGAAGTTAAACATGGGTTATAACATTAATAGCTGGGTAGAGAGAGACTTACCAGGGACACCAACAATACTGAGGACCGGATAGTAAATCGTTTGAATAGTCAAAAGCGCGTAATAGATCCGATATTGTAAAGAAAGCCGATGATAATTTGTAGAAAGAAAGTCAGACACCCACGAGAAACTCCTGTCCATTGTTGTCACATTCCAATCGATTGTTCTCAGATTCTGACCCATTGTTGTAACATTCCAATCGATTGTTCTCAGATTCTGATCTATCCTTTCCCTCTCTCTGGAGCCACTTATCCCTGTCAGTGCCGGTGAGAGGGATGGAGGTGGGGGTGGGCGCGGTGGAGGCTCCTGCTGATACTATGGGATAACACATTGGAAGGAGTCCTGTATTAATAGAAGTGGGAAACCCTCCAATGGCACAATTAGGGACTTACATTAATTACAGTCACTGAACAAACAAGTTCAGTCAACACCTTTCAATCCAACACTTTCTGTACCACAATAAACAATTATCCAGTCTAGATGGGATGTATGAGGGTTGCTGAGGGAAGGAATGTTGGAAATAGCGGAGCCACTGGCCCGAATCGTCCAATCCTCCTTCGATATGGCAGTGATGTCAGAGGACTGAAGTGTTGCAAATTCTACACCCTGTTCAAAACAGTAGTGATAGACTACACCCTGGAATACTGACCCATCAGTCTAACCTCACTGAAATGTTGGGGAAGCTTGTAGAGTCTGTAATCTGGGACAAGATAATTGTGGTTTAAATAGCATGAGTTTATAAATGACAAGAAGGTCCAGAAGATAAATTAGTGGCAAATCATGTCTGAAAAACTTGATCAAATTCTTTGATGCAGTAATGGAGAGTGTTGCTGCGGATAGCATGGTTGCTACTTTGTATATGAACAATCAAAAGTCGTGGAATCAAATGCCATTTAATAGATTTGTTAGGAAGTCTGAACCTCATGGATTCAAGAGGCAGTGACAGTGTGGATATGACATTGGCTAAGGAACAGAATACAGAGGGAAGTGGTGATCTATTGTTGCTAAGACAGTGAAGGAGATTATACAGTGATGGTCCCCAATGGTCGGTATTCGGGCCATTGCTTCTTGATAGAAGCATACATAAATATATATCCGTGTATTGTGTTTGTGTGTGACATTTACTTATCTATAAAAGGCATAATTTCAATGTACTCAGGTGACAGAAACTCGGAAATGCAAAAAAAAAAGAGGATGATATTAGAAGGATTCAGGGAGACCGATGAAATGAGGAAATGAAGCAGATGAAATTTAGTGCAGACATGGGGTAAGGGAGGAAGAATAAGGTGAGGCAATGTAAATGAAACGGGGCAATTTTAAATTGGGTGCATGAACAGATGTCTTTGAATATAGCAGAACAAGTCGTTAAAATTACTAAAAACACATCCAGGATATCGAGCTTTATAAATAGAGGCATAGCGTGCAAAAGGAAGGAAGTTAACTGAAACTTTGTAAATCACTGTTTAGGTCTCAGTTCAGGAATTGTGTCCAATTCTGAGCATTACTTATTAGAAAGGATGTCAGAATGTTGGAGAAGGTGCAGAGGAGATTTACTGGAATGGTCCAGGAATGTGGGAGTTCAGGAACATGGGGAGACTACAGAAACAGGAATCAGAGTAGATCAGGTAAAGGGGGGAATTTAATGGAACAGATCACAATTATGTGCGGTTTTGACAGAGTAAGGGTAAACTGTTTCCTTTGGGAAAAGGACCGATAACAAGACTCAAAATACTTGGCAAAAGATGCAGAGGTGCCATAAGGAAAACATTTTTTTATACAGTGAGTTGCTTTAATCTGGAATACACGGCCTGAAGATGTGCTGGAAGTAGATTCAAGAGCAAGTTTCAAAGGGGAACTGGATAAATGCTGCAGAGGGGGATTTGCAGGGCTTTGGGAAAAGAGTAGGAAAGAGGGGCAAAATAAATAGCTCTTTCAAAGATGGCACAGGTACGATGGGCCAATGGACTGCTTCCATGCTTTGTGATTCTCCGATTCTATGGTAACAGAATCCATTGAGTCCTTATTTCGTGTGTACAATTGATGTCCAGCAGTTCTTGAGCCAGCTGCTCATTGTTACTTGTATCCTCACACAGATAACAGATGAAAGGCAAACACAAGGGCCAGGTGAGATGAATTGTGTTGACAATTTGCTATATTGGGTTATGACGTCTCTCTTTTTGATCACTTCAATCAGTCAGTTACAAACATATTGATTTTATTAACATTTTATTTCCTGTCTATTTGTTCTCAAGGTATGAGTGATACTGACAAGGCTGGCATTACTTCCCCATGCCTGGTTACCATGAGGAAATGATGGGCCTTCATCCTGAACCACTGCAGTCCGTGTGGTGAATGTGTTCCCACAATGCTGTTACAGAAAGGATTTCAGGCTTTTAACCCAGTGATGATGAAGGAACGGTGATTTCTGTCCAAGTCTAGATGGTATTTGGCTCGGAGGAGGGGAATGTGGAGGTGATGGTGTTTTGTGTTTGAATCCGAGCTGAATTCAACCCCCTCCCCTCTATCTCGTGTCCCTTGACTGTAAACTGGAATTGTTCTCTTTCGAGCAGGAATGTGAAATGGAGATTGAATAGAGATATGCAAAATCTTGAACAATATTTGATGGAGCAAAGACAGAGAATTTGGTTTCACTGGAAGTACTGTCAGTAACCAGAGGACACATTTTAAGGTGATGGGCCAACAAAAATGCATTGATCTATTATAAACCGGAATTCACAACCTGAAAGAGTGGTGAAGCAGATTCAATAATAAATTTAAAAAAGCGAATTGATTCAATAGTATCAGGGGAGATTTTCAGCGAAGTGGTAATTGTGTAGAGGAGAGGGACAAATTGGATTGCTCCTTCAAACAGCATGCACAGACACGATGGGCCAAATAGCCTCCTCCGTGCTGTATGATTCTTTGAGTCTGTGGAAACAGAAACCATTGAAACCTTACCTGATTTGTACAACAGACAGTCAACAATTTTAAGCAGAGGCTGATCATTACTTGCACTTTGATATGGTTCAGGAAAACATCATGTTGGATTAACACAGATGAGGGAGAGAATTAGTCCTTTCCTGCTCTGTTTGTTTGGTCAGTACCACACTGTGTGGAAGTAACACAGATCAGGGATAGACGGACAGCAATTTTAAGCAGAGGCTGATCGTTACTTGCACTTGGAACATACCATTTTGGATTAGCACAGGCGAGGGAGAGAGATGGAAATCTCCTGCTCTGTGTGTGGGGATCATTAACACAACATGTTGGATTCGCACAGTCCAGGGAGAGAAATAGAAATGTCTTGCTGTGTCTGTACCACACTATGTGGGAATGACACAGATCAGGGAGAGAATGGTCCTTTCCTGCTCTCTGTGTGTACGTGGGGGTCATTACCACATCGGGTGGGAGTGAGACAGATCAGGGATAGAATTGGTCCTTTCCTGCTCTCTGTGTGTATGTATGAGTCAGTACCACACTGTGTGGGATTAAGAGGCCGGGGTAGAATTGGGTCTTTCCTGCTCTCTGTGTGGGTCAATACCACACTGGGTCGAATTAACACAAGCCGGGGACAGAATTGGGTCTTTCCAGCTCTCTGTGTGGGTCAATACCACACTGGGTCGAATTAACACAAGCCGGGGACAGAATTGGGTCTTTCCTGCTCTCTGTGCCTGGGTCAGTACCACACCGGGTGAGATTAACACTGGCCAGGGATTGAATTGAGTCTTTCCTGCTGTCTGTGTGGGTCAGAACCACACCGGGTGGGATTAAGACACACCGGGAATAGAATTGGTTCTTTCCTCCTGTTTGTGTGTGTCAGTGCCACACCGGGTGGGATTAACACAAGCCGGGGATAGAAGTGAGTCTTTTCTGCTCTATTTGGAGCTCAGTACAACATTGGGTGAAAGCCGCTTACTCAGCACAGTCTGAGGATGGAGCCTGGTCTGTCCCAATGAGGACAGAGAGTGACTGGTGAAATGGCCAGTCACCCGGCACATTGAACTTTACACATTGAACTGTGATGTGATACATATCGGTAGGAAATATGAGGAAAGGCAAACTAATGTGGGTGGTGGAATGGACAGATCTCGGGCTGTACTAATTTCTGAGACAGCAGGACACTGAGAAGGCTGCTAAAAAATAACAACATATCGTGTCCTTGGCTTTATAAACACAGCACAGAGTAATAAAACTCAGGAGGAAATGCTGATTTTTATACATAATTGGTTAGGTTCCAGCTGGAGAACTGTGTCCAATTCTGATCACCACACTTTGGTAAGGACGTCAAAGACTTAGTGAAGAAACAGAGGTGATATACTAGATTGGTACCAGGGATCTCATGGAGAGATTGGAAAAGCTGGGATTGTTCTCTTTAGAGCAGTGAAGGGTAAGGGGAGATATAATCTAGAATTCAAAATCATGAAGAGTTTTGATAGGGTAATTAATGTGAAACTGTTTCCAGTGTCAGAAAGTTCAGTATTAAGAAGACACAGATTGAAGGTAATTGACAAAGAACCAGAGGTGAAATGAGGAGAATTTTCCTTCACAGCGAGTGCTTGGGATCTGGAATTCACTGCCTGAAAACATGATGGAAGCAGATTCAATAATATCTTTCAAAAGAGAATTTAATAAAAAAAGACTGGAAAAGGCGATAAAAAATAGTCTGGGGAAAAAGGAGGCGAGTAGTAATAATAAGACAGCTCTTTCAAAGAGACAGCACTAACACAAAGGGCCGAACAGCCTCCTTCTGTGCTGCATCTGTCTCTAATTCTATGAGCAGGAGACAGAGTAAAGGGAGAGAGAGTGAGAAAGGGGGAAAGGGGGAAAGGAAAATAGAAAGAGAGAGAAAACCGGGATTGCATCGGTTTTTGGGCAGAAGGGTGATGAGCTGCCCATGCCCGTTCCTGTTGAGGCAGGTGACGCAAAATTCCTGCGGCCTCCTCATTTCCATGAATTCTACGGGCCGCTCAGTGTGACCCGCACTGCTGTCTGTCTGCACACTTAACAGGAGACCTAACTGGGTCTGAGACTAGCACATGTTTTCGACAGGATTGAGCCCGAAAAGGCAGTCTGTCCCTCTTAAAGGGTAGCTGCACTGAATCACAGTAGGCTGCTGCTGCTGACTGTGAATGCTGCAATTGGAGAAAAGGTAGATGGAATACTAAGTCAGAGAAAGGGCTCTGTGGTTCACGGATGTGGTGCTGGAGGCCTTAGTCATGGTGGGTGACAGGAGAAGAGAGGCCATGTTTCTATGGGGTGGGGTGGAGACCCTCAAGAAACGCACTCCACAGGGAATGGGAGCAGGTGGCCAGGGTGGTCAATGCAAGATGTCTGTCCCTGAGGACCTGGCAGCGGTGCCAGAGAAGTTTAATGAGCTCACACGGGTGGTCAATGTCAGTGAATTCATCTCCACATGGCATCTCCTACCCCCAAAACCACCAACCTCTCACACTGCTCAATGTATCACAACCACATCACTCACCCATCAACAGTCCCTAACACTCAGGACTCACAGCTAACATTCACATACTCCACCTCACCCTCACGCACCTTCCACTGATACCAGCCTCACATCCACCTCTCACTGCCTTCACATACCAGCAGCGATCCAGTTACGACAGGCACTTCACCCAAACACAGTGCAAAAGAATCACTGACTTTCTGCCCTCTCTCTGACAGGACAAGGTGGCCGATAATCACAGGGAGCAGCATTGAACCAGCGGGGACCAGGTTTACCTTCATCCCCTGAGCCTGAGGGAGGAGATAGTTCTCCCCCTCATGGGAACAATTGTGACAGAGCTCGCAGCATCCGGCATCACCGAGAGAATTCAGGAAGGTGCTATGTTCCTGCCTTATGTCCCTGCTTAACTCACACCTCTCCCCCATCCTGCTGTCTGTGATGATGTACAAGCTGCAGATGGTGGGACTTTGGATGTCACTGTGGTGTAAACGTGAGTTTGAGTGATTTGTGGAGAGCACGTTTCTAGATGTGGTGACCCCACAGTTTAAGGGCATGCAGGGAGAGAGGGAATGGGTGATCACCAGATAGTCAAGAAGAATCAGACAGGTAGCACAGGAGACCCCAGAGTGCATCTCACACTCCAACCAGTATTCAAAACTGAGGAAAGTGATGTTTCATCTGCGGAGTTCAGCCAGAGACAAGGCCATGGTACCAGGGCTGTCTCAGCTGTAAGGGGGGGTGGGGGTGGGGGGGGGGTGGGAGGTACAGGGAAGAGTACAATGTAGAATGTTGACACTGACAGGAGATTCGATAGTCACGGGATCAGACCAGCATTTCTGATGCCGCAGACATGTATCCAGGACGATGTGTTTCCTCCCTGGTGTCAGGGTCAAGGATATCACTGAGCAGCTGCAGAGCATCCTGAACGTGGCGGGTGGGGGGGGGGGGGGGGGGGCGGGGGGGCGTGGAGTGGGAAGGGGGTGGTGGTGAACAGCCAGCTGTGATCGTCCACATCGGTACGAATGAACTGGGCAGAAAGAGGGAGGTGGTCCTGCAGTCAGAATTCCGTGCGCTGGGAAAGAAGTTAGCCTCTCAAAGTAATAGTCTCCGGATTACTCCCAGTACAACGTGCGAATGAGTATAGAAATAGAAGGATAGTACAGATGGATGTGTGGCTGGGAGGATGCTGCAGAAGCGGTGAGGTTTAGACTTCTGGACACTGAGACCAGTTCTGGAGAATGTGGGATCTGTACCGGCCGGACGGTTGCACCTGAACAGAGCTGGACTAATTTCCTTGCAGGGTGATATGTTAGTGCTATTGGAGAGGGTTAACACTAAATTGGCATGTGTGTGGGAACCAGGAGTAAACATCAGATAGGAATTCTAAAGTGCACAGAATACTGGGAGAGACGGATAACACTATAGTAGGGTTTAGAAATTTATTAGTTGAGGTCTGAGTAAGGGAGGAAGTAATAAAGTTTACATCAGGGTTGATGTGCATGTATGTGAATACGGAGTGTGGTTAATAAGACTGGTGAGGTACAGGTGCAGATTGCCAAATGAAAATATGATGTTGTGGCTATGACAGAGATCTGGCTCAAAGAAGGGCAGAACTGGGTGTTAAATATTCCTGGATACAAGGTGTTCAGGAAAAATAAGAAAGGGAGAAAAGCAGTAAGGGTGGTGGTATTGATTCAGGAGAACATTATAATGCTGGAGAGAGAGAAAGTCCCGGGGGCGTGTATGGGGAGGTGGGAGTGGGGGTGGGTGGGTGCGTGGGTGGGTGAAGGACAGAATCTATTTGGATAGAGCAAAAGAACAAAAAAAGGTGCATTTACATTGCTCGGTGTTGTCTATAGGCCATCAGCTAATGGGAAGTATGTGGAGGAACAAATCTGCAAGAAAATTACTGAAAGATGCAAGAATTATAGAGTAGTTACAATGGGGGAACATTCATTATCCTAATATGGACTGGGATAGTAGTAATGTAAAGGGCGGAGGGAGGCAGGAGTTACTACAGTGTGTGCAGGAAACTTTTAAACGACAATATGTTGCCAGTCCAACGAGAAAGGAGGCACTGCTAGACCTGGTTCTCGCGAATGAGCTGGACCCAAGTGGATTAAGTATCAGTAGGAGAACATTTAGGGGACAATGATCATTGTATCATAAGGTTTTTGTTGACTATGGGAAAGGACAAAGAGCAATCCAGAGTAAGAATAATTAACTATGAGAAAGTCAACTTCAACAAGTCAACCGGTGTAAAAATTGAGCTGGGGCGAATAAATTAGAGTCAACGTTTGGCAGGAAAACAGGAGCTGAACAATGGGCTACCTTCAAAGAAGAGATAGTTCGGGCAGAGTGCTGGTGAACGGTCGTTTCTCACACTGGAGGATGGTAGACAGTGATGTTTAACAAGGGTCAGTGCGAGGACCAACTGATTTTTTTTTTGCTATATATATAAATGAGATGGATCTTGGAATTCAGATTAGAATTTCAAAATGTTCCGATGATACCATACTTGGAGATGTGGTAAACAGTGAGGATGATGCAAACTGCCTATAACAGGATATAGATAGGCTCGCAGAATGGCCAGAGAAGTGGCAGGTGGAACTTAATACAGAGGGGTGTGAGGTGATGTATTTTATCAGATGGAATAGGAAAGCAATATAGACTTAATGGGACAGTTCTAAAGATTGTGCAGGAACAGAGGGACCTGGGGCTCGATATGCATTGATCATTAAAGGTGGAATGACATATCAGGAGAGTGTTAAGGAAAGCTTATCAGATCTTGGGCTTCATGATTAGAGGCAAAAATACAAAAGCAGGGAAGTTGTGCTGAAATTTTATAAAGCATTGGTTAGGCCCCAACTAGAGAACTGTGTCCAGTTCTGGTCAGCACATTTTAGGAAGGATGTGAAGGTCCGTGAGAGGGTGCAGAGCAGATTTACCAGAATGGTTCCAGGGATTGTGGGGCTGGAGGGGGGGTGGTGTGGTGTGGAGCGGGGGAGCGGGTTGGTTAGTTACAAGGTTAGTTTGGAGAAGATGGAGTTGTTCTCTCTGGAGTAAAGGAGGATGAGAGAGGTATGATAAAGGTGTACAAGATTATGATAGGCTGAGGTAAGATTAGATAAGCCAACTGTGGGACAGACCCAACAACCAATTTTATCTGCAGCACCTGTGGAAGAGTCTGTCACTCTAGAATTGGCCTTTACAAGCCACTCCAGGCGCTGCTTCACAAACCACTGACCACCTCCAGGCGCTTACCCATTGTGTGCCGAGACAAGGAGGCCAAAGAAGAAGAAGATAAAATAGACAAGGAAAAACGGTTCCCATTAACTGATGAAACACGGACTCGGGGACAGAGATGGAAGGTTTTGGGTAAGAGATGCAGTGGGAATACGAGGAAGAACTTTTTTACAAAGTGTATGTTACTGAGCTGGAACTCACTGCCAAGGAGGGTGTTGGAAGCCGAGACAATCAATGATTTCAAAAGGAAACTGGATGGGCACCTGAAGGAAATGAACTTGCAGGGATACGGGGATTGAGTGGGAGAGTGGGACTGACTGAATGGTTCCACACACAGATGGCACGGAGGGGCCGAATGGCCTCCTCCTGTGTCGTAGATGTCTCTATCACTCTCTGTGACTCAATGTTAGATATGTCTCCTGCTCCTGCCTGGAAAGATCCAGATGCATAGAAGTTCAATGAAACTGTGATCTTAACAGCCACTGACAGCTACGTCCTCACCCTGGTCTGAGGCTCCAGGTCGTCTTACAGGACGTGACACAGCTCTGTGAGCGCATCGTTACTGAATCAGAGTCACCTCACACACTGCTCCTGGGTTAGGAGTAGGTAGGAAAATTGCTCTTAGAAAACCCGGAGTGGGTAGGGCAGATTCCCCTTCCTCCTTACTCTTTACAGAGCTTCCCCTATCTGCAGCCTCTGCCACATTTGTTGTTCGTGTTACAGACCCAGAGACACTCTAACTACAGTCCACATACCTCGTCCAGAGTTGAGTCACCAAATTCCTTTGTCCTCCCTGAATGTCTGCAGCAGCTCACAACACAACCTCCAGAAAACCATCCACAGCACCTCCACTAACTTTACAACAGCAGAAATAAGTCAAAAGCCTCTCACCTGTAAACTGGATGCCTGGTCATTTTAAATAACACAAGAGGGGTTTCCTCGTGCTGCTGAATGTATGTTCAGCTGAGAGCGACTAACACAGGTGGTCAGTGGACATGCACAGACCAGGTTTCAAAGACGTACATCAAAGCTGTCAGAATCGCTCAATGACGTCACATTCAAACCCTCCTCATATGAGCATCACATGCATGTTACAACAGGACTAGACCCTTGCACAGCATGGGACACTGTGCTGGCCACTCTAGAGAGTGGCCAGAATGGGGCGCTGTGCTGCCCACACTGGAGCCCTGTCCAGCATGGGACACTGTACTGACCACACCAGCGCCCTGTCCAACATGGGACACTGTGCTGACCACGCTAGAAGTAGCCGGCTGTGCAATTCACGTCATTTTATGAAACCAGGTTACCATAGCGTTGGCACCAGCGGGGCCAAAGATTGAAAATCACAGCAGGGGAAGATAGGGATTTAAAACAACTCACTTTATGAAGGAAATTGGACATAAAGATTTTCAAGAATATGGAATATGGACAGGGGAATGGGATTAATTGGAGGGGCGAGCCATGGAGAGATTCAAACACAAAAATGAGAATATTACAAATAAGGTGCTGTCAGACCGGGAGTCAATGTAGATCAGTGAGCACAGAGATGGTGGGTGATCGGGATTTGGTGTGAGTTAGGATACAGGCAGCAGAGTTCTGGATGGTCTGTGGTTTATGAAGTTTTATAACTGGGAAGTGACCAGGATAGACTTGGAATAGTCAAATGTGGATTTAACAAAGGTACAGATGAGGGTTTATGCAGCAGATCGGCTGAGGCAGAGGTGGAGACATGTGATATGACAGAGGTGGGAGTCGGCACGGTTGATGACGGAGAGAAGATGGAGATGAACTCAGCTCAGGGTTATGTGGAACACAGAGGTTGTAAACAGTCTGGTTCAGCCTCAGACATTAGCCAGGGTGGGGGATGAGTTTGACAGATAGGGGATGGAGTTTGTATGGAAACCAATGACACCGGCTTCCGGCTTCCCGAAGTTTACATTACAGAACCGTATTTCAGAGATCTCCTGGCTGGAAATAGAAACAGCAGCAGAAGCAAAGATGAGACAGTAAATGACAAAATCGGTAATACTATTTGCAATGGTTTATAGAGCTAATAGTTGGAGATATTCACCAAGAATAATAACAGCAGCAAGCAGGGTAGAGTAAATGACAGGAGCAGTAATGCAGTTAAAAACGGTTTATAGAATTAATAGCTGGACAGAGAGAGAGAGAGAGAGAGAGAGAGAGACTTACCAGGGACACCAACAATAGCGAGAATGGGATAGTAAATGTATTGAATAATCTTAACTGCGAGATGGAATCGCGAGTTTAATGAGAACCAATCATAATATGTAGAAAGAATGTAGATATCCCAGGATAGACTCCTGTCCATTGTTGTAGCATTCCAATCTATTGTTCCCAGATTCTGATCCATCCTCTCCCTCTCTCTGGAGCCGCTGACCAATGTTAGTGCCCGGGTTATGCTCCAGCTCACAGTATGGGATCACACATTGAAAGGAGCACCATTTTAATAGAAGATGGAAACCCGCCAGTGACACAATTAGGATCCATGGAGACTGACATTAATTACAGTCACTGAACAAACAGGTTCAGTTAACCACTTTCAATCCAGCACTTTCTGTATCACAATAAAGTAAAACATTTACCCAGTCTGGATGGGATGTATGAGGGTTGCTGAGGGAAGGAATGGTGGAAATAGCAGAGACACTGGCCAGAATCATTCTATTCTCCTTGGATATGGGAGTGGTTACAGAGGACTGGAGGTTGCAAATGTTACAACCTGTTTAAAAAAGGACAGATAGGATAAACTCTACAATTATTAACCAAACATACTAGTGTCACCACTGGGGAAGAATCTCGAGGTGACAACCCAGGAGAAAAATATTTGTTACTTGCAAAACCAGTGGATAGTAACTGGCTAGCAACATGGTTATGCTGATGGACAATCATGTCTGGCAAAATTCAACAACATCAACTTATATTTATATAATGTATTTACCATTGTAAAACATCCCAAGGTGCTTCACAGGGGCATTAAGAAGCAAAGTATAACGCTGAGACACTACAGGAGATATTAGGTCAGATGGCCAACAGCTTAGTCAAAGAGGTAGGTTTTAAGGTGTGTCTGAAAGGAGGAAAGTGATGTGGAGAGGCAAAGAGGTGCAGGGAAGATATTACACAGCTTAGGGACCCGGCAGCTGAAGGCTCGGCCGCCAGTGGTGCAGTGATTAAAATCAGGGATGCACAAGAGGCCAGAATTAGAGGAGCACAGATATCTCTGTGGATTGTGGAGCTGGAGGAGATAACAGAGGTAGGGAGGGACGAGGCAATGGAGGGATGTCAAAACAAGGTGGAGAATTTTAAAATCAATACATTGCTTGACTGGGAGACAATGTCAGTCTTTGGTTGATGAACCGGACTTGGTGTGAGCTAAGACATGGGCAGCAGATTTTTGGATGACCTCACGTTTACAAGAGAGTAGATGTGGGAGATCAGCCAGGAGTAAGATGTAATAGTCACATCTGGAGTTGACAAAAGCACGAATGAGGTTTCAGCAGCAGATGGACTGAGCATTGGTGAAGTCGGGTGATGTTACTGAGGTGGAAATAGGCGGTTGTAATTATATCCTGAAAATGAGGTTAAAGCTCATTTTGTGGCGAAATGTGACACCAAGGTTGCAAACAGACTGTCTGAATCTCAGACTGTCACCAGGGAGAGGGATGGAATCAATAGCAGGGGAACAGAGTTGGAGTGGGGAGTCAAAACAATGATTTCCGTCTTCCCAATATTTAATATTGACTAAGGAACAGTAAACAGAGAGAAGTAGTGAAACGTTGTTGTTCAGACTCGATGGGAGTATACAGTGGTGTTCCGCAGGACTCGGTATTAGGAACGCTGCTCTTTTTGCTCTTGGAAAACACGAGGTGGGTAGGACAGAGACCCCTCCTCCTCCCGCTTTACAGAGCTTCCCCTATCTGCAGCCTCTGCTCCATTTGTTGGTCATGTTACAGACCCAGAGACACTGCAACTACAGTCCCCATACCTCGTCCAGAGTTGGGTCACCAAATCCTCTGCCGTCCCTGAATGTCTGCAGCAGCTCACAACACAACCTCCAGAAAACCATCCACAGCACCTCCACTAACTTTACAATAGCAGAAGCAAGTCAAAAGCCTGTAAGTTGGATGCCTGGTCCAGCAGTGCAGCTCACACCATTTTATTGATCCAAACTTCCATAGCACAAGTGGAGCTGGAGAGATGAAATGTGTGGTCAGGGAGAGAGACAGAGGGAAACAAACTCACTTTAAAAAGTGAATTAGAAAAAGACTTTAATATGAACAAGTTTCAGGAATATTGGAAATGGACAGGGGATTGGGATAATCAGAGCGGTGTGGCCATGGAGGGATTTGATCATACGATATAATACTTTATAATACTCTGCTCTCTTGTGCATCCCTGATTTTAATCACTGCACCACTGGCGGCCGTGCCTTCGGCTGACGGGTCCCTAAGCTGTGTAATATCTTCCCTGCACCTCTTCGCCTCTCCACATCGCTTTCCTCCTTTCAGACACACCTTAAAACCTACCTCTTTGACTGAGCTGTTGGTCATCTGACCTAATATCTCCTGTAGTGTTTCAGCGTTATACTTTGCTTCTTAATGCTCCGGTGAAGCACCTTGGGATGTTTTACAATGGTAAATACATTATATAAATATAAGTTGTTGTTGTTGAATATTGTCAGACATGATTTTTCATGAGCACATCCATGTTGCTAGCCAGTTACTATCCACTGGTTTTCCAAGTAACAAATATTTTTCTCCTGGGTTGTCACCTCTAGATTTTTCCCCCAGTGGTGACACTAGTATGTTTGGTTAATAATTGTAGAGTTTATCCTATCTGTCCTTTTTTAAACAGGTTGCAACATTTGCAACCTCCAGTCCTCTGTCACCACTCCCATATCCAAGGAGAATAGAATGATTCTGGCCAGTTCCTCTGCTATTTCCACCATTCCTTCCCTCAGCAACCCTCATACATCCCATCCAGACTGGGTAAATGTTCAACTTTATTGTGATACAGAAAGTGCTTGGATTGAAAGTGGTTAACTGAATCTGTTTGTTCAGTGACTGTAATTAATGTCAGTCTCCATGGATCCTAATTGTGTCACTGGCGGGTTTCCATCTTCTATTAAAATGGTGCTCCTTTCAATGTGTGATTCCATACTGTGAACTGGAGCATAACCCGGGCACTAACATTGGTCAGCGGCTCCAGAGAGAGGGAGAGGATGGATCAGAATCTGGGAACAATAGATTGGAATGCTACAACAATGGACATGAGTCTATCCTGGGATATTTACATTCTTTCTACATATTATGATTGGTTCTCATTAAACTCGCGATTCCATCTCGCACTTAAGATTATTCAATACATTTACTATCCCATTCTCGCTATTGTTGGTGTCCCTGGTAAGTCTCTCTCTCTCTCTCTCTCTCCTCTCTCTCTCTCTCTCTCTCTCTCTCTCTCTCTCTCTCTCTCTCTCTCTCTCTCTCTCTCTCTCTCTCTCTCTCTCTCTCTCTCTCTCTCTCTCTCTCTCTCTCTCTCTCTCTCTCTCTCTCTCTCTCTCTCTCTCTCTCTCTCTCTCTCTCTCTCTCTCTCTCTCTCTCTCTCTCTCTCTCTCTCTCTCTCTCTCTCTCTCTCTCTCTCTCTCTCTCTCTCTCTCTCTCTCTCTCTCTCTCTCTCTCTCTCTCTCTCTCTCTCTCTCTCTCTCTCTCTCTCTCTCTCTGTCCAGCTATTAATTCTATAAACCGTTTTTAACTGCATTACTGCTCCTGTCATTTACTCTACCCTGCTTGCTGCTGTTATTATTCTTGGTGACTATCTCCAACTATTAGCTCTATAAACCATTGCAAATAGTATTACAGATTTTGTCATTTACTGTCTCATCTTTGCTTCTGCTGCTGTTTCTATTTCCAGCCAGGAGATCTCTGAAATACGGTTCTGTAATGTAAACTTCGGGAAGCCGGAAGCCGGTGTCATTGGTTTCCATACAAACTCCATTCCCTATCTGTCAAACTCATCCCCCACCCTGGCTAATGTCTGAGGCTGAACCAGACTGTTTACAACCTCTGTGTTCTACATAACCCTGAGCTGAGTTCATCTCCATCTTCTCTCCGTCATCAACCGTGCCAACTCCCACCTCTGTCATATCACATGTCTCCACCTCTGCCTCAGCCGATCTGCTGCATAAACCCTCATCTGTACCTTTGTTAAATCCACATTTGACTATTCCAAATCGATCCTGGTCACCTCCCAGTTATAAAACTCCATAAACCACAGACCATCCAGAACTCTGCTGCCTGTATCCTAACTCACACCAAATCCCGATCACCCACCATCTCTGTGCTCACTGATCTACATTGACTCCCGGTCTGACAGCACCTTATTTGTAATATTCTCATTTTTGTGTTTGAATCTCTCCATGGCTCGCCCCTCCAATTAATCCCATTCCCCTGTCCATATTCCATATTCTTGAAAATCTTTATGTCCAATTTCCTTCATAAAGTGAGTTGTTTTAAATCCCTATCTTCCCCTGCTGTGATTTTCAATCTTTGGCCCCGCTGGTGCCAACGCTATGGTAACCTGGTTTCACAAAATGACGTGAATTGCACAGCCGGCTACTTCTAGCGTATTATATCATATCCTATTATATATCATATTATAATACGATATCATATTAAAATTAAAGTGTTACTGGACCAAGAGTCAATGTAGGTCAGTGAGCACAGGGTTGTTGGGTGAACAGAATTTGGTATAAATTAGAAGATGCCAGCAGAGTTTTTGATGACCACAAAGTTACAGTGAGTAGAATGTGGGAGACCAGCCAGGAGTGTGTTAGAATAGTCAAATCTCGTGGTAGAAAGGCATGGATGAGTGTTTCAGCAACAGATGAGCTGAGCTCTATCTCTCTCTCGCTCTTTCTCTTTCTCTCTTTCTGTTTCTCTCTTTGTCGCCTTCACTTGCTCTGCCCCCCTCTGGATCTTATATGTTTCTATCAAGCCACCTTTTAATTCCCTCAACTCCAGCTGATGTAAGCCGAGCCTTTCCAGCCTTTCCGCATAAGACAGCACACCCATTCCAGATATTAGTCTAGTAAACCTTCTCTAAACTGCTTCCAACGCATTTACATCCTTCCTTAAATAAGGAGACTAATACTGTACACAATACTCTAGTTCTGAAGAAGTGTCACTGACCCAAAACATTAACTCTGCTTCTCTTTCCACAGATGCTGCCAGACCTGCTGAGTGGTTCCAGCATTTCTTGTGTTTATATCAATTAGCAATTCTTGTCTGCGCTCTGTTTCCTGTTAGCTAGCCAATCTTCTATCCATGCCAATATGTTGCCCCCTTAACCATGAGCTTTTATTTTCCGCATTGACATTTGATGTGACACATTATCAAATGCCTTCTGGTAATCTAAGTACAGTACATCCACCAGTTCCCCTTTAGCCACCGCACATGTTACTTCTTCAAAGAACTCCAATCAATTGGTTAAACATGATTTCCCTTTCACAAAACCATGTTGACTCTACCTGATCACCTTGAATTTTTCTATGTGCCCTGCTATATCGTCTTTCATACTCGCTTCCAATAACTAATCTGTAGCCAGAAAGCCATCACCTGTGACAGGTCATATGTCTCCTGTTTCTAATCTGATTTTGTGCTGTATTTGAACTGTTATTACTCAATTAACTGCTTGTGACTCTTCACCCTCCTTTTGGTTAATCTGTGACCGTTGATCAGATCTTACAGTTGTGTAGGAGGGCGATCACAGAGATCTGGATCATCGGCTTGGCTCACTTGGTTTGTGAGAAATGACAAACTCAGTTGAGCGATCGTTGCTGGGACTGGGTAGGAGATTTGGAGACAGAGAGAGATTACAATCGGCCAGATGCCTGTGGTTATTGCAAAGTCTAGGTAGGAATTTTGTGACAGAGAGCTGGAGAGAGAGAATGTACAGTCTAAAACATATGATTAGCGCTGGGACTGGCTCAGAAATCTCAAAGCTGGTGGCATTGGCAAATTTGGAGATTCTACTGTGTATTACAAGAACTGAGTCATTTATATACCGCAAAATCACAATGGCCCCAACACTGAACTTTGGGGAACTCCCACTGTTTACCATCCTCCAAACTTAAAAACAACCATTTATTACCACTCGCTGTTTTCTATCCTTAATCCGATTTGACAATGATCCTCTTATTCCATGAGCCTCAATTTTGCGAACCAGCCTTTTACGTGGTACCTTATCAAACACGTTCTTAAAATACATATAAACAATATCCACGGCATTCCCTTCATCAACCGTCTCTGTTACATGATCGAAAACTTCAAGTAAATGAGTGAAGTATGATCTACATTTACTGGAGTGTGTACGAGATGGGTTTCTGGAGCAGAACATTGAAGGACTAAGAATCGGGCTATTTTATGTAACGAGAAAGGATTAGTTTATAACACTGCTATAAAGGAACTTTTGGGAAATAATGACCATATTATGATAGAATTTCACATTCCATTTGAATGTGATAAATCTGAAACTAAGGTGTTCAATCTGAACAAGGGAAACCATGAAGGTACGGGGGCAAATTGGCAATTTAGTGTTAGCAAAGAGGTAGTACTTGAAAATGTAACTGGATTGAAGGCTGATAAATCCCTGGACCAGATGAGCTACATCCCAGAGTGTTAAAGGAGGTGGCATTATAGATGGTGGATGTATTTATGGGAATCGTTCAAACTTCTCGATTCGGGAAGAGTTCCTGAGGACTGGTAAGTAACAAATGTAACCCCACTATTTAAGAAGGGTGGGAGAGGGAGAATGAGAACTGCAGGCCTGTTAGTTTAACATCAGTAATAGGGAAAATGTTAGAATCAAGGATGTGATAACTGGACACGTCGAAAATAATAAAAAAAATTGGCAGAGTCAACGTGGATTTATGAAAGGGGTATTATGTTAGAATTAGAATTAGAATTAGAACATTACAGCGCAGTACAGGCCCTTCGGCCATCGATGTTGCGCCGACCTGTGTAACAAACCTGTTGAAGTTTTTTGAGGATGTTACTTGCTGCATTACTAAAGGAGAACCAGCAGGTGTGGTGCATTTGGACCTATAGAAGGCTATTGGTAAGGTCCCACACAGGTGATTAGTAAATAAAATTACAGCACATGGAATTGGGGGCAATATGCTGGTATGGATTGAGAACTGGTTAACAGACAGAAAAGAGAGAGCAGGAATAAACGGGTCATTCTCCGGATGGCAGGATGTTACAAGTGGGGTAACACAAGGATCAGTACTAGGGCCACTGCTGTTCACAATCTATACAAATAATTTGAATTTGTGGACCAAATGTAATATTTACAAATTTGCTGATGACACAAAACTAGGTGGGAAAGTAGGTTGTGAAGAGGATGCAAGGAGGCTGCAAGTGGATTTGGACAGGCTAAGTGAGTGGGCAAGAACATGGCAGCTGGAATATAATATGAATAAGTATCAAGTGCTCCACTCCGGTAAAACAAAAACAGAAAGACAGAATATTTCTTGACTGGCGAGAGGTTGCGACGTGCTGATTTTCAAGGAGACCTGTGTTTCCTTGTGCATGAGTCACTGAAAGCAAATGTGCAGGTGCACCAATCAATTTGGAAGGCAAATGGTATGTTGGCCTCCATCTCAAATGGGTTTTGAATACAGGAGTAAAGATGTCTGCCTACAATTGTATCCCGCCTTGCTGAGACTGCACCTGGAGTATTGCGTACAGTCTTGGTCTCCTTGTCTAAAAGAACAAAGAACAAAGAACAGTACAGAACAGGAACAGGCCATTCGGTCCTCCAGGCCTGTGCCAATCTTGATGCCTGCCCAAACTAAAACCTTCTGCACTTCCGGGGTCCGTATCCCTCTATTCCCATCCTATTCATGTATTTGTCAAGATGCCTCTTAAACGTCTCTGTGGTACCTGCTTCCACAAGCTCCCTCGGCAACAGGTTCCAGGCACTCAGCACCCTCTGTGTAAAGAACTTGCCTCGCACATCCCCTCTAAAATTTACCCCTCTCACCTTAAAACTATGTCCCCTTTTAACTGACTCTTCCACCCTGGGAAAAAGCTTCTGAATATCCACTCTGTCCTTGCCGCTCATAACTTTGTAAACCTCTATCATGTCGCCCCTACACCTCCGTCCTTCCAGTGAAAACAGTCCGAGTTTATCCAACCTCTCCTCAAAGCTAATGCCCTCCAGACCAGGTAACATCCTGGTAAACCTCTTCTGTACCCTCTCCAAAGCCTCCACTTCCTTCTGGTAGTGTGGCGACCAGAATTGCACACAATATTCGAAGTGTGGTCTAACTAAGGTTCTGTACAGCTGCAGCATGACTTGCCTATTTTTATACTCTGTGCCCCGACCGATGAAGGCACGCATGCCGTATGCCTTCTTGACTACCTTATCCACCTGCGTTGCCACTTTCAGTGACCTGTGGACCTGTACGCCCAGAACTCTCTGCCTGTCAATACTCCTAAGGGTTCTGCCATTTACTGTATACTACCCACCTGCATTGACCTTCCAAAATGCGTTACCTCACATTTGTCCGGATTAAACTCCATCTGCCATTTCTCCGCCCAAGTCTCCAACCGATCGATATCCTGCTGTATCCTCTGACAATCCTCATCACTGTCTGCAACTGCACCAACCTTTGTGTAATCCACAAACCAATTATCAGACCAGCTATTTTTTCCTCCAAATCATTTATATATACTACAGAGAGCAAAGGTCCCAGCATTGATCCCTGCGGAACACCACTAGTCACATTCCTCCATTCAGAAAAGCACCCTCTGTCTTCTATGACTGAGCCAGCTATGTATCCATCTTGCCAGCCCCCCTCTGATCCCATGTGACTTCACCTTTTGTACCAGTCTGCCATGAGGGACCTTGTCAAAGGCTTTACTGAAGTCCATCTAGATAACATCCACTGCCCTTCCTTCATCAATCATCTTCGTCACTTCCTCAAAAAACACGATCAAATTAGAGAGACGCGACGTCCCCTTCACAAAACCATGTTGCCTCTCGCTAATAAGTCCATTTGTTTCCAAATGGGAGTAAATCCTGTCCCGAAGAGTCCTCTCTAATAATTTCCCTACCACTGACGTAAGGCGAACCAGCCTATAATTTCCTGGATTATCCTTGCTACCCTTCTTAAACAAAGGAACAACATTGGCTATTCGCCAGTCCTCTGGGACCTCAACTGTAGCCAATGAGGATGCAATGATTTCTGTCAAGACCCCAGCAATTTCTTCCCTTGCCTCCCTCAGTATTCTGGGGTAGATCCCACCAGGCGCTGGGGACTTATCTACCTTAATGCTTTGCAAGACACCCAACACATCCTCCTTTTTGATAATGAGATGAATGAGACTATCTACACTCCCTTCCCTCGGCTCATCATCCACCAAGTCCTTCTCCTTGGTGAATGCTGATGCAAAGTACTCATTTAGTACCTCGCCCATTTCCTCTGGCTCCACACATAGATTCCCTTCTCTGACCTTGAGTGGGTCAACCCTTTCCCTGGTTACCCTCTTGCTCTTTATATACGTATATAAAACCTTGGGATGTTCCTTAATCCTGTTTTCCAATGACTTCTCATAACCCCTTTGAGCCCTCCTGACTCCTTGCTTAAGTTCCTTCCTACTGTCTTTATATTCATCAAGGGATTCGTCTGTTCCTAGTCTTCCAGCTCTTACGAGTGCTTCCTTTTTATTTTTGACGAGGCTCACAATCTCCCGCGTTATCCAAGCTTCCCGAAACTTGCCAAACTTATCCTTCTTCCTCACAGGAACATGCTGGTCCTGGATTCTAATCAGAGGACGATTGAAAGACTCCCACATGTCAGATGTTGATTTACCCTCAAATAGTCGTCCCCAATCTAAATTCTTCAGTTCCTGCCTAATATTGTTATAATTAGCCTTCCCCCAATTTAGCACCTACAGCCGAGGACTACTCTTATCCTTATCCACAAGTACCTTAAAACTTATGGAATTATGGTCACTGTTCCCGAAATGCTCCCTTATGAAACTTCGACCACCTGGCCGGGCTCATTCCCGAATACCAGGTCCAGTACGGCCCCATCCCTAGTTGGATGATCTACATACTGTTTCAAGAAGCCCTCCTGGATGCTCCTTACAAATTCTGCCCCATCTAAGCCCCTAGCACGAAGTGAGTCCCAGTCAATATCGGGGAAGTTAAAATCACCCACCACTACAACCCTGTTACCTTTACATCTTTCCGAAATCGGTCTACATATCTGCTCCTCTACCTCCCGCTGGCTATTGGGAGGCCTGTAGTAAACCCCCAACATCGTGACTGCACCTTTCCTATTCCTGAACTCCACCCATATTGCCTCGTTTCATGACCCCTCCGTGGTGTCCTCCCGCAGTACAGCTGTGATATTCTCCTTAACCAGTAATGCAACTCCCCCACCCCTTTTACATCCCCCTCGTTCCCGCCTGAAGCTTCTAAATCCTGGAACATTTAGCTGCCAATCCTGTCCCTCCCTCAACCAAGTTTCTGTAATAGCAACAACATCATAGTTCCAAGTACTAATCCAAGCTCTAAGTTCATCAGCCTTACCTGTTATACTTGTCACATTGAAAGAATTGCACTTCAGACCACCAGTCCCGCTGTGCTCTGCAACATCTCCCTGCCTGCTCTTCCTCTTAGTCTTACTGTCCTTACTGTCCTAGTTCCCCCTCATTTATTTCACTTGCTGTCCTACTGCTCTGGTTCCCACCCCCCTGCCACACTAGTTTAAACCCTCCCGAGTGACGCTAGCAAACCTCGCAGCCAGGTTATTTGTGCCCCTCCAGTTCAAATGCAACCTGTCCTTCTTGTGCAGGTCTCATCGGTCCCTGAAGAGATCTCAATGGTCCAGATATCTGAAACCCTCCCTTCTACACCAGCTGTTCAGCCACGTGTTTAGCTGCACGATCTTCCTATTTCGAGCCTCACTGGCACGTGGCACAGAAGGATATATTTGCCATGCAGGGATTGCAACTGAGGTTCAAGAGGATATCCATGGGATGGCAGGATTGTCTTATGAGGAGATATTGAGAAAAATGGGCCTGTATTCTCTCGCATTTCAAAAAATGAGAAGTGATCTCATACAAAATTCTTACAGGGGGTGATGGGTGGATGCAGATCGGATGTTTCCCCTGTCTGGTGAGTCTACAACCAGGGGACATAAACTCAGAATAAGTGGCAGGCAAATTAAGACTGAGATGAAGAAGAATACCTTCACTCAGAGGGTGCAAAATCTTTGGAATTCACTACCACAGAGGGTGTGGAAGCTCAATATTGAGCATGTTCAAGACAGAAATCAATGAATTTCGGGAGACAAATGACATCAAGGGATACAGAGATAGCACGGGAATGTGGCGTTGAGGTAGATGATTAGCCATGATCTAATTGAATGACAGAGCAGGGTCGATGGGCTGCAAACCCATGTTCCTGCAAACACGTGCTTGCTATCCTTCATTCCCTCAAACCTCTCCAAGTTTCTGTTGATTTCTTCTCTAATTATTGTTTGCTGAACATTACCCTCTACTGATGTTAAACTAATTGGTCTGTAGCTGCTAGGACTGTGCTCACAACATCATTAAAAATATGCAGATTTAAGGTAATTGGCAAAGAACCAGAGACAAATTGAAGAGAATTTTCTTACACAGTGAGTTGCCAAATTTAGAGCCCCCGGTTGTCTAGAAACATACAGAAACATAAATCAGAAAAATAAAGCTTATGACAGTCACAAACAAATAATAATTTAGAAAGCTGAGAGGAGTAAAGAAAGTGCAGGGGCGAAGTAAAGAAAGGAAATTAGAAAAGCAAAGAGAGGGCATGAAAAAATATTGGCAGATAAAATCAAGGAAAACCCAAAGATGGTTGATCAGTACATTAAGAATAAAAGCATAACTAAGGAAAATGGAGGACATATCAGAGATGTACAAGGTAGTTTGTGCGTGGTTGCAAAAGATGTTGGCAGGGTCCTTAATGGATTTTATGTCTCCGTCTTCACAAAGTAAAGGGATGATGTAGACATTGTAATTAAAGAGGAGGAGTGTGAAATATTAGATACAATCAGCATAATGAGAGAAGAAGTACTCGAGGGTCTGAAATCCTTGAAAGTGGATAAATCGCCAGGGCAGGATGGATGGTATCCCGGGCTGTTAAAGGAAGTGAGGGAGGAAATAGCAGATACTCTGAGGATCATCTTCTCATTCTCACTAGATACAGGCGAGGCATTAGACGATTGGAGGTCTGTGAACATAGTGCCCGTGTATAAACATAGTGCAAAGGTTAGGCCAAATAATTATAGGCTGGTCAGTCTGACCGAAAGGCACGCTACCCGACACAAACCCGATGAGACCCGACGTCATGTGTCGGGTTCGGGTCGGATCGCTCTTCCGGCTCCGGTTTTCGGGCTCGGGTTGGGTCGGACACACACAGTACTACCTTTTGCTCGGCTGGGAAGGAAAGAGAAGTTGAGTAAGTAAGCATCAACATTTGAAAAGCCTGCCAGAGCTGGGAGTCTGTGACGTCAAGGAGGGAAACGTGCATCTGGACTCAACAGACTGTGAGTCTGCGCAGTGAGCAAGTGAGTGTCTCTATGATGTCACGGCGCTCATGATGCAGCTTCCTTCGATTCCATCCAAAAGTGCTAAGTTCAGTGAGTGCAATATGTTTGGGTCAGGCTCGGGCCAGCTCGGGCTCAGGTCCAATGTGGTTCTGTGAGGTTTGGTTGGTTTTATTTCCAGACCCGAGCAGGCCTTTAGACTAGATTAGAGAAACAGCACTGAAACAGTCCCTTCGGCCCACCAAGTCTGTGCCGAACATCAACCCCCCATTTATACTAATCCTACACTAATCCCATATTCCTACCAAACATCCCCAAATGTCCCTATATTTCCCTACCACCTACCTACACTAGTGACAATTTATAATGGCCAATTTACCTATCAACCTGCAAGTCTTTTGGCGTGTGGGAGGAAACCGGAGCACCCGGAGAAAACACACGCAGACACAGGGAGAACTTGCAAACACCACACAGGCAGTACCTGGAATCGAACCCGGGTCCCTGGAGCTGTGAGGCTGCGGTGCTAACCACTGCGCCATTGTGCCGGACATCGGTGGGCAAATTATTAGAATCAATTCTCAGAGCTACGATAAACTGTCACTTAGAAAGGCAAAGATTAATCAGGGACAGTCAGCATGGATTTGTTAAGGGAGGGTCTTGTCTTCCGAACATAACTAAGTTTTTTGAGGAAGGAGCAAGAAGGATTGATAAAGGTAGTGCAGTGGATGTGGTCTACATGGATTTTAGTAAGGCGTTTGACAAGGTCCCACATGGCAGACTGATCAGAACAGTGAAAGCTCATGAGATACAGGGGAATCTGGCAAGTTGGATCCAAAATTGGCCCAATGTCAGGAAACAAAGGGTAATGGTCGAAAGATGTTTCTTGTGAATGGAAAGCGGTGTCTAGTGGCGTTCCCAGGTCTCAGTGTTGGGTCCCTTGCAATTTGTGATGTATATTAATGCTTTGGACTTAAATGTGGGAGGCATGATTGGAAAATTTGCTGATGACACAAAAATTGGTCATGTAGTTGATATTGAAGAGGATAGCTGTGGACTCCAGAATTATATCAATGGTTTAAATGGTTTGTTTGAGTGAGCGAAAAAGTGGCAAATGGAAGTCAATCTGGGGAACTGTGAGGTAATGCAGTTGGGAAGGGCAAATAAAGCGAAGGAATACACAACAGATAGTGAAAGGGGTAGAAGATGTTAGAGACCTTGGAGTGTTTGTCCACAGTTCCTGGAAGGTGGCAAGACAGGTGGACAGAGTGGTGAAGAAGGCATATGGAATGCTTTTATTTACTGGCCGATATATAGAATACAAAAGGAGGGATGTAATTCTGGAATTGTATAAAACACTGGTTAGGCCACAGCTGGAGTATTGTGTACAGTTCTGGTCACCACATTACAGGAAGGACATAATTACTTTGGAGAGAGTACAGAGAAGATTTTCAAGAATGTTGCCAGTGATGGAAAATTGCATCCATGATGAAAGATTGGATAGGCTAAGATTGTTTTCTTTAGAACAGAGGAGACTGAGGGGTGACTGAAATAAGGTGTACAAAATTATGAGGGGCCCAGGTACAGTAGTCAGGAAGGACATGTTTCCCCCATTGGAGAGGTCAATTACCAGGGGGCACAGATTTAATTGATTGGTAGACGGATCAAAGGGGACGTGAGGAAAAACATTTTCACCCAGAGGGTGGTGGGTGTCTGGAATTCAGTGCAAGGAACGGTGGTGGAGGCAAAAACCATCAAAGATTTTAAAAGGTACCTGGACCTACACCTGAAGTGCTGCAACTGGCAAGGCCATGGACCAGCGGCTGGAAGATGGGATTAGATTCGGCGGCTACTTTTTTCAGCCAGCAGAGACACATTGGGCTGAATAGCCTCCTTTTGTGCCATAACCCTTCCATGGATATTTGGTCCTATCGGTCTGTGGGTGGGATCTGGAATGCAATGCCTGAAATCATGGTGGAAGCAGATTCAATAATATCTTTCAGAAGGGAATATAACAAAAACTTGACAAGGAAAAAAAAAATCAACAGGAGTCTGGGGAAAGAGGAGGGAGTGGGACTAATTAGTTAGCTCTTTAAAGGAGACAGCACTGACATAATGGACCTTCTGTGCTGCATCAATCTGTGATTATATGAACAAGGGACAAAGAGAGAGAGGGAGAAAGGGTGAAAGAGAAAAGGAAAATAGATACAGAGTTAAAGAGAAGTTTCTACCAGTTTTCAGGGGTTGGGACTGTGATTCGTGATCTGCCCGTGCCCATTCCTGTTGAGGCAGGTGACACACAGACTTCCTGCTGCCTCCTCATTTGCATGAATTCTACGTATCGCCTAGGGTGACCCGCGCTGCTGTCTGTCTGCAAGCTGAACAGGGACGTAACTGTGTTTAAGGCTGGCACGTGCTTCAGCCAGGATTCAGCTCTGAAAGCTAGTCTTCCCTCTTAAAGGGAAGCTGTACTGAATCACAGGAAGCTGCTGCTGACTGTGAATGCTGCAAATGGAGACAAGGTAAATGGAATACTAGGGCAGAGAGAGGGCTGTGCTGTTCACGGATGTCGTGCTGGAGGCCTTAGTCATGGAGGTTGACCGGAGGAGAGAGGCCATGTTTCTGTGGGGTGGGGCGGAGACCCTCAAGGAACGTCTTCCGAAGGGAATGGGAGCAGGTGGCCAGGGAGGTCAATGCAAGAAGTATGGCCCCAAGGACCTGGCAGCAGAGCCAGAAGAAGTTTCATGAGCTCACACGGGTGGCCAATGTCAGTGAATTCATTGCTACATGGCATCTCCTACCCCCTACATCACCAACCTCTCACACTGCTCAATGTACCACACCCCCATCACTTAGTTTCAAAGACGTGTATCAAAGCTGCTGGAATGGCTGATTGGTGTCAGATCAAATCCCTCTGCACACTACCAGCACATACTTGGTGAACAGGGACGAGAGCCCTGCTTAGCATGGAGCACTGGAAGTGACTGGCAGCTCAGCTGATACCATTTTATGGATCCAAACGTCCATGGCATTGGGCCCAGTGACACTGCAGAGCTGAGAATACCTGCCATAGACCGAAACAGAGGGAAAGAAGCCTTCGTTTAAATCGGAATTGAAGAAAAGACTTGAAGGCAGGAATATGGGAATGGACAGGGCAATGGGACTAATTGAGGATGAGATTCAAACACAAGAATGAAAATATTAAATTTAAGGTGCTGCTGGTCCTGGAGCTAATGTAGATCAGTGAGCATAGGGGTGATGGGTGATCAGGATTTGGGGTGATGGGTGAAGAGGATTTGGTGTATATTAGTGAACAGGCAGCAGAGTTCTGGATGGGCAGTGGTTTATGGAGGTTTATAACTGGGAGGGTGACCAGGATAGAACTGGAAGAGTCAAGTGTGGATTTAACAGATTTAAAGATTGATGAAGACAAATGTAGGTCCCTTACCGTCAGAAACAGTGGAATTAATTATGGGGAACAAAGAAATGGCTGACCAACTAAATGCATACTTTGGTTCTGTCTTCACAAAGCAGAACACAAATATCATACCAGAAATGTTGGGGAACACGGGGTTTAGTGAGAGAGAGGAACTTAAGGAAATCTGTATCAGTAGAGAAATGGTGTTGGGGAAATTGATGGTATTGAAGGCCGATAAATTCCCAGGGCCTGATAATCTACATCTCAGAGTGCTGAAGGAAGTGGTCCTAGAAATAATGGATGTATTGGTGGTCATCTTCCAAAATTCTATACATTCTGGATCATTTCCTAACGATTGGAATGTAGCTAATGTAACCCCAGGGAGGCTGAGAGAAAGCAGGGAATTATCGACAAGTCAGCCTGACGTCGGTGGTGGGGAAAGTTCTAGAGTCCATTATCAACGATTTTATAGAGGAGCACTTGGAGAAAAGTGGTTGAATCGGACAGAGTCAGCATGGATTTATGAAAGGGAAATCACGCTTGACAAATCTACAAGAATTCTTCGACATTGTAACTAGTAGAGGGGGAGCCAGTGGGTGTGGTTTATTTGGACTTTCAGAAGGCTTTCGACAAAGTCACACGTAACACATTAGCCTGTAAAATTAAAGCGCATGAGATTGGTGTTAGTGTATTGTGATAGATAGAAAATTGGTTGGCAGACAGGAAACCCAAGAGTAGGAATAAATGGGTCTTTTATTCCGAATGGCAGGCTCTTCACCTGCTAATGTCACTAGTGAGGTACCATAGGGATTGGTGATAGGACCCCAGCTATTCACAATATATCTTACTGATTTCGTTGAGGGATCTAAATGTAATATCTCCAAATTTGCAGATGACACGAAACAGGGTGGGAGGGTGAGTTGTGAGGAGGATGCAGAGAGGCTTCAGGGTGATTTGGACAAATTGAGTGAGTGGGCTAATGCATAGCAGATGCAGTACAATGTGGATAAATGTGAGGTTAATCACTTTGGTAGCAAAAGCAGGAAGGCAGATTATTATCTGAATGGCTATAAACTGAAAGAGGGGAATATGCAAGGAGAGCTGGGTGTTCTCGTACACCAGTCACTGAAGGTAAGAATGCAGGTGCAAAGGACAGTAAAGAAGGCAAATAGTATGTTGGCCTTCACAGCGAGATGATTCGAGTACAGGAGCAGGGATGTCTTGTTGCAATTATTCAGGGCCTTGGTGAGGCCACACCTGGAATATTGTGTACAGTTTTGGTCTCCTTATTTAAGGAAGGATGTTATTGCTATAGGTTTACCAGACTGATTCCCTGGATGGCGGGACTGACGTATGAGGAGAGATTGAGTCGGTGAGAATTATGTTCGCTGGAGTTCAGAAGATTGATGGGGATCTCATAGGAACCTATAAAATTCTAACAGGACTTGACAGAACAGATACAGGAAGGATGTCCCCGATGGTGGGGGAGTCCAGAACCAGTGGTCGTCGTCTAAGGATACGGGGTAAACCTTTCAGGACTGATATGCAAAATTTCTACATCCAGAGAGTGGTGAGCCTGTGGAATTCGCTGCCACAGAAAGCAGTTGAGGCCAAAACATTGCATGTTTTCAAGAAGGAGTTAGATATAGCTCTTAGGATGAAAGGGATCAAAGGAAATGGGGGGAAAGCGCAAACAGGTCGCTGAGTTGGACGATCAGCCATGATCATAATATTTCTATGTTAACAACGGCACAGATGAGGGTTTATGTAGCAAATGAGCTGAGGCAGACGGGTGATATTACAGAGCTGGTAGTAGGCAGGGTAGGTGATGGAGAGAATAAGGGTTCAGAACTCAGCTGAGGGTTAAATAGGACGCAGAGGATGCAAACTGTCTGGTTCAACCTCAGATATTAGCCAGTTAGGGGTACGTCGTTCATGGAGATGGACCGAAGGAGACCGATTGCACAAGCTCCACTCTTCCCAAAATTAAAATTGTAAGAACATTATTTCAGTGAAACGCGGTTTACAGATCACATAGCGGGAAGTAGGGACTTAGCAGGGGCAGCAACAGCAGAAAACATGGTAGAGTAAATTCCATGAACTCTAATACAAGTAGCAATGGTTTATAGAGCTCATAGCTGGAAATAGAGTTTTGCCAGGGATGACAAAAGTAACAAGGAGGGCAGAGTAAATGACAAGAACAGTAATGTTGCGAAACTTGGTTTATAACATTCATAGCTGGATAGAGAGACTTACCAGGGACACTGATAATAGCAAGGATGGGATAGTAAATGTGTTGCATAATCTTCAATACAAGATAGATCCGATAGTCTAATGGGAACCGATCATAATTGGCAGAAAGATAGTCAAACTCCCAAATGAAACTCCTGCCCATTGTTGTAACATTCCAGTCTGTTGTTCTGAGATTCTGACCCATTGTTGTAACATTCCAATCTATTGTTCTCAGATTCTGAACCATTGTTGTAACATTCCAATCTATTGTTGTCAGAGTCTGACCCATTGTTGTAACATTCCAGTCAATTGTTCTCAGATTTTGATCCATTGTTGTCACATTCCAATCTATTGTCCTCATATTCTGACCCATTGTTGGAACATTCCAGTCAATTGTTCTCAGATTCTGATCCATTGTTGGAACATTTCAATCTATTGCTCTCAGATTCTGATCTATCCTCTCCCTTTCTCTGGAGCTGCTGATCCCTTTTAGTGCCAGGGCTGATGCTCCCGCTAACACTATGTGATAACAGATTGAAAGCAGTCCCTTATTAATAGCAGAGGGAAACCCTCCAGTGACACGATTAGAGTCCATGGAGACTGACATTAATTACAGTCACTGAACAAACAGGTTCAGTTAACCCCTTTCAATCAAGCACTTTTTGTACCACAATAAAATAGAACATTTACCCTGTCTGAATGGGATGTATAAGGATTACGGAGGGAAGGAATGGTGGGAATAGTTGAGGCACATGACAGAATCTTTCACTTCTCCTTGGATATGGGAGTGGTGACAGAGGACTGGAGGTTTGTAAATGTTACACCCTGGTTACAAATGGAGAGATGGAGTAAACCCTGTTCTGTTCAGTCAATCTGACGTCAGTGGTGGGGAAATTTCACAACCCAGGGCAGAAATATTCGTTGGTTGGAAAAGCACAGCATAATACATTTCAAGCAGCACAGATATACCAATGAAAAATAATGTCTGGCAAACTTCAACAAGAACTTATCCTAAGGTAAGCAGCATTATGAAACAAAGTGTAACACTGAACCACAAATGCAGATATTCGGTTAGGAGACCAAAAGCTTGGTCAAAGAGGTAGGATTTAAAGGACTGTCTTAAAGGATACAAGCGAGGTGGAGAGGTAGAGCTGTGTAGGGAGGATATTCCCGAGCTCGGGACCGAGGCAACTGAAGGTGCAGACAGCTATGGGGGAGTAATTAATATCAGGAATGCACAACAGGCCAGAATTAGTGGAGCAGAGATATCTCAGAGGGTTGTCGGGCAGGAGGAGATTACAGTTATCGTGAGGGGTGAGACCATGGACGGATTTGAAAACATGATTGAGAATTTTAAAATAAAGGCATTGTTTGACTGTGAGGTGATGTAGGTTAGTGATCGGGGAATGGGACTTGTTGTGAGTTAAGATACAGGCAGCCCAGCTTTAGATTACCTCAAATTTACATGTAGTAGCATGTGGGAGAATGAGTTGGAATAGTCTAGTCTACAGGTAATGAAAGCATGAATGAGAGCTTCATCAGCAGATGAGTTGAAACGGTGTGACGTTGGGCGATCTTATTGAGGTGGGAATAGGTGGGCATAGTGATGGCACGAATATAAGGTTGGAAGCTCATTTTGTGTTCAAATGCCACAGAATCACAGAATTGTTGCAGCACAGAAGGTGGCCATTCAGTCCATCGAGTCTGCTCTGCCTCTCCAAAAGAGCAATTCATCTAATGCCACTCTCCTGCCTTCTCTCTGTAGCTCTGTACAATCTTCCTTTTCAGATAGCTATCCAATTTCCTCCTGAATGCCTCGATTGAATCTGCCTCCACCAGACTCTCAGGTAGCGCATTCCAGACCTTAACACTCGCTGTGTGAAAAAGTTTTCCTCATGTCACTTCTACTTCTTTTACCAATTACTTTAACTCTTTGTCCTCTCTTTTTCGATCCTTTCAGGAATGGGAACAGTTTTTCCCTATCCACTCTGTCCAGACACCTCATAATTTTGCAGACCTTTTTCAAATTTCCTCTCAGCCTTCTCTTCTCTAAGGAAAATGTTCCAACTTCTCCAGTCTATCTTTAGAACTGATATTCGTCATCCCTGGAACCATTCTTGTGAATGTTTTTTTCACACTCTCCAATGTTTCCATGTTATCTAATGTGCCCAGAACTAAACGTAACGCTGCAGCTGAGGCCGAACTAGTGTCTTATACAAGTTCAAAACAACCCCCTTGTTCTTGTATTCCATGCTACAGGATACTGTTGGCTTTATTAACTGCTCTCTGATCCTGTCATGCCACATTCAATGACCGATGCACATATACATCCAGGTCCCTATGCTCCAGAACCCCCTTTAGAATTGTAACCTTTATTCTATATTTTCTCTCCATGTCCTTCCTACGAAATGAATCACTTCACATTTCCCCACATTGAACTTCATCTGTCTGCCCATTCCACCAACTTGTCTGTGTCCTTTTGAAGTTTTACACTATCCTCCTAATAGTTCATAATGCTTCCAAGTTTTGTATCATCTGCAAACTTTGAAATTGTGCCCTGTACACCAAGGTCTAGGTCATTAATATATGTCAGAAAGAGAAAGGGTCCTAACACTGATCCCTGTGGTCCTCCACTACAAATCTTAAATAAAAAACGAAACGAGCTGGAAATACTCAGCAGTCTGGCAGCACCTGTGGAGAGAGAAGCAGAGTTAATGTTCCAGGTCAGTGACCCTTCATCAGAACTGGAAAAGGTTAGAAATGTAATATGTTTTAAGCAAATAAAGCAGGGATGGGGCGAAATGGAGCAGAAGGGGTGTTGATAAGACAGAGGGCCAGAGAGATTAACTGACCAGGAGGTCATGGGGCAAAGGCAAAGAGAGTGTGCTCATGGTGTGGTAAAAGACAAAGCATTAGTGCAGAGCAGTTGTTAAATGACAGAACAATGAACAGCCCGAGCTAAAAGCACCAATATAAAAATCCCAGTTTAAGTCTGGCACATGGTAAAAAAAACTGATAAAACAAATAATAAAAATGGACCTGCTCTGAATGCACTGAAATTATTGAACTCAGTGTTCAGTCCAGAAGTCTGTCGAGTGCCTAATCAGGCAATGAGGTGCTGTTCCTCGAGCTGGCGTTGATGTTCACTGGAACACCGCAGCAGGTGAAACGCAGATTGGGTGAGCGCTTTGTGGAACACCTCCGCTCAGTCCAAAAGCATGATCCCGAGCTTCCACTCGCTTGTCATTTCAACACCTTTGATCCCCCACCCCTGCTCAAATGTCCACATTTCTGTCCTTGTGTTTACACCCTCTACTCCCGCTTTACTTGTTTAAAACCTATTACATTTCTAACCTTGGCCAGTTCTGATGAAAGGACATAAACCTGGAACATTAACTCTGTTTCTCTCTCCACAGACACTGCTGAGCATTTCCAGCACTTTCTGTTTTTATTTCAGATTTCCAGCACCTGCAGTATTTTGTTTTGATTCCACTACAAACTTTTTTCCAACCCGAAAAGCATCCATTAATCACTACTCTCTGTTTCCTGTCACTCAACCAGTTTAGTTTCATGCTGCTACTGTCCTTTTATTTGATGAGCTGTAACTTTGCTCACAGGTCTGTTGTGTGACACTTTATCAAATGCTTTTTGGAATTCCATTTAAACCACATCAACAGCATGTGGGTGCCTGGAACGCGTTTCCAGCCGAGGTGGTAGATGCGGGCACGATGGCGTCTTTTAAGATGTATTTAGACAGATACATGAATGGGCAGGAAGAAAAGAGATACAGACCCTTAGAAAATAGCCGACATGTTTAGATAGAGGATCTGGATCTGCGCAGGCTTGGAGGGCCGAAGGGCCTGGTCCTGTGCTGTAATTTTCTTTGTTCTTTGTTCTTTGTTCATTGTCCTCATCAAGCTTCTTTTTTACCACTTCAAAAAACTCCAGCAAGTTTGTTAAACACCATTTTCCCTTAACAAATCCGGCTGGTTTTCCTTAATTAACCCACATTTGTCCATGTGCCTATTAATTTTGTCCTGAATATGACACCAATGTTAAAAACAGACTGTCTGAATCTCATACTGTTGCCAGGGAGAGGGATGGAATCAATAACAAGGGAACGGAGTTGGAGTGGGGCGTGAAAACTATGGCTTCAATCTTCCCAATATTTAATTGGAGGAAATTTCTGCTCATCCAGTACTGGATGTCGGATAAGCTGTTGGATAATTTAACAACAGTGGAGGAGTGGAGAGAGGTGGTGGTGAGGTAAACATGATGGAGTTCTTTGATAAAACAATTGAGATGGTTGATGAGGGTGGTGTGATTTAAGTTATATTTATAGACTTTCAAAAGGTGTTTGATCAAGTGTCATTCAATAGACTGATTAGGAAAACTGAACCCGATGCAGCTCTTTGATAAAACAATGGAGGCGGTTGCTGAGGGAAGGAATGGTGGAAATAGCAGAGGCACTGGTAAGAATCTTCCAATCCTCCTTGGATATGGGAGTCATGACAGAGGACTGTAGGGCTGTAAATGTTACTCCCTGTTACAAAAGGAGTGATTAGATAAATCCTGTAACTACTGACCAATCAGTCGAATGTCAGTGGTTGGAAATTACTAGAG
Organism: Heterodontus francisci; assembly: GCF_036365525.1. Classification (NCBI taxonomy): domain Eukaryota; kingdom Metazoa; phylum Chordata; class Chondrichthyes; order Heterodontiformes; family Heterodontidae; genus Heterodontus; species Heterodontus francisci. The sequence goes on along the minus strand of NW_027140470.1, from coordinate 698,807 downwards.
GCCAGAACCCAGCTCAAAAATATATCTTTCTTGGAAAAACATGGGATAATAAATAACAAACAGCACGGATAGGTTAATTGAAAATCATGCCTGATAATCCTGATCAAGTTCGTTGATGACAAAACTGTGAGTGTTTTGTGTTATGTGTACAGACATTCAAAAGGCAGGTGATCAAATGTCAGTTTATAGACTTGTTATGAAAAATGGAAGACATCGATTAATGTGACAGTGATAGTGTGGATATGACACTGACTCAGGGACAGAAAGCAGAGAGAAGTGGTGAATGGTCATTGTTCAGACTGGGGGAGGGGGAGTATACAGTGCTGTTTCTCAGGACTCGGTATGAGAACCAGTGCTTTTCCTGGAATATAGATAGATATACAAATGACACCAACCTCTCCGTAAAAATAAAAACATAATTTCAACTCTTGCAGAAGACATGAAACTCATAGCTAACGGTGGAACAATGCAGACCAGAGAATCATCCAACCACACAGACGTTTTTTTTTTAATTTATTTATTCTGGACTCTAATCCATCACGAGTTTATTCCGCACTCTAATTTATTTGTGTGTGATTTTCATGAGAGTGTGTGCGAGAATGTGTAGAGTATATTTTTATTATTTTATTTAGATTCAGCTTCTATTGTGAAGTATAATAAACTCACCTCTTGTTTAAACTCAAGAAAACCTGTCCTATTGGTTCTTTTATGATCACAACAAAGATAAAAGGTAGAATACTCACTAAGGTGGTCAGCACGTCCACTGTTAAAAAGGATACCCTCTTGCGGTAAAATAAGATATAAGACAAGAGGGGGACTGGGACCCTTACTCACCTGGCTGGAACAGAAATCTGGAGGTTCGAATGATGATAACGCAACAACACATGAGAAATTGGAAGTGGGAAAAACAATTGATCCTGAGAAAAAAGTTAAAAATATCAATGCAGGTTTTATTGTGGTTTTCACTGCTGGAACACTGAAATGTCCACGGTCGAAGACAGAGCATACAAACATATGAACATATGAATTAGGAGCAGGTGTAGGCCACTCGGCCCCTCAAGCCTGCTCTGCCACTCAATAAGATCATGACTAATCTGATTGAAACCTCAACTCCACATTACCACCTACCCTCAATAATCTTTCACCCCCTTGCTTATCAACAATCTATCTATCTCTGTCTTACAAGTACTTAAAGACACTCTTCCACTGCCATTTGAGGAAGAGAATTCCCAAGGCTCACAACCCTCAGAGAAATAAAAATCTCCTCATCTCTGTTTTAAATGGGCGACCTCTCATTTTTAAATGGTGACCCCTAATTCTAGATACACCCAGATACACACATCTTTCCACATGCACCTGTCAAGACTGCTCAAGGTCTTAGATGTTCAAATCAAGTCGCCACTTACCCTTCTAAATTCCAGTGGATATAAGCCTAGCCTGTCCAATATTTCCTCATAAGACAGCCCACCCATTCCAGGTATTAGTCTAGTAAACCATTTCTGGGTTGCTTCCAATGCATTTACATCATTCCTTAAATAAGGAGACCAGTGCTGTATACAGTACTCCAGATGTGGTCTGACCAATGCCCTCTATAACTGAAGCATAACATGCCTACTTTTGTATTCAATTACCGTCGCGATAAATGATAACATTCTATCAGCTTTCCTAGTTACTTTCTGAACATGCATACTAAGCTTTGGAGATGCATGCAAAAGGACACCCAGATCCCTTTGCATCTCAGAGCTCTGCAATCTCTCACCATTAGATAATATGCTTCGATTTTATTATTCCTGCCAAAATGGGCAATTTCCCACTTTCCCACATTATACTCAATTTGCCAGGTCTTTACCCAATCACTTAACCTATCTATATTCATTTACAGCCTCCTTATGTCTCCTTCACAAGTTACTTTCTTACTCATCTTTGTGTCATCAGCAAATTTGGTAACCAGGCCATCGGCTCCTTCATCCAAGTCATTTATATAAATTGCAAAAAGTTGAGGTCCCAGCCCTGATCCCTGTGGCACACCAGTCCTTACATCTTGCCAACCAGAAAATGGCCCATTTATGCCTACTCTCTGTTTTCTGTTAGCTAACCAATCTTCTATCCATGCCAACATGTTACCCCGTTCACCATGAGCTTTTATTTTCACAAAACCTTTGATATGGCACCTTATCTATTGCATCCTGGAAATCTATGTACAGTACATCCACCGGTGCCCCTTTCTCCGCAGCACATGGTACCTCTTCAAAGAACTCCAACAAATTGATTAAACATGATTTCCCTTTCATAAAACCATTTTGATTCTGCCTGATTAGGTTGAATGTTTCTAAGTGCCGGCTACACTGTCTTTAATAATAGCTTCTAACATGTTTCCTATGACAGATGTGATGCTAACTTGCCTGTAGTTTTCTGTTATCTGTTTCCCTCGCTTTTTGACTAAAGGAGTTACATTCCCAATCAAGGAGTTATATACAGATTGAAGTAACTTGGTACAGGTTAAAATCCCTCTCTGTTGAAAAGTTGAGCAATGTAGCTGGACAGTTAGGGATTACTCTCCATCTAAAAACCTGGAAACCCGAATTCCTAAGACTTTTGGCCAACCATTTTCCACTTAAAGCTGAAGAATCAAACAGGGTTAGAATCACTAACAGATAGAGTAATGTTAGCTAAGGTAAAACTGGAAAAGAAGAGACTAGAATTAGAATTCCAGAGAGAGCGAGAAAGCGCAGAGCGAGTGCCAAGAAAGGGAAAAAGTAAGAGTGTTCCAGAAGGAGAAGGAGGAAAGGGAGTTAAGGCAGCTCAAACAACTAGAAGAAGACCCAGTACACCCAGTGAAGGCACAGCTCTTGAGGGAGCTACCCCTAGCTCAGGACCATGTGCTGATCTCTTAAAGTTCTCCCAGTTCATGACAAAGTTCAATGAGGAGGATGTGGCAGAATTTTTCGTCACTTGTGAAAAGCTTGTAAAACAACCAAAATGGCCGGCAGAGAGCTGGACACTGTTTTTACAAAGCAAAGTAACAGGAAAATCCCATCAGTTCTATTCAATGTTGCCACCTCCCTATTCCTTTTGAAACATCTAAACCCCGGAACATCCAACATTCATTTCTGCCCCTGTGATATCCAAGTCTCCGTAATGGCCACAACATTGTCGCTCCAAGTACTGATCCATACTCTAAGTTCATCAGCCTTATTCCTGACACTTCTTGCGTTAAAATAGACACACTTCTCCCATCATACTGGCTGCAACTGTGCCCTGTCAACTGTCTAACCTTTCTCACAGACTCTCTGCACTATGTATCTGCCTGTTCAACATATGGAGTAAATGGCAAGAACAGTAATGCAGTTAAACATGGTTTATAGAATAAATAAGTGGATTGAGACACTTCCCAGGGAAACCAATGATAGCCAGGATGGGATTAAAAAAATATTGAATAATCATAAGTGTGTAATAGATCCGCCTGTTTATTGGCAGCCAGTCAAAATTTGCAGAAAGAAAGTCAAACTGCCAGATGAAACTCCTGCCTATTGTTCTGACATTCCAATCTATTGTTCTCATATTCTGACCCATTGTTGTAACATTCCAATCTATTGTTCTCAGATTCTGACCCATTGTTTTAACATTCCAATCTATTGTTCTCAGATTCTGACCCATTGTTGTAACATTCCAATCTATTGTTCTCAGATTCTGATCTATCCTCTCCCTTTCTCTGGGGCCACTGATCCCTGTTAGTCCCGGGGATGATGCTCCCACTGACACTAGGGGTAACACATTGAAATGAGTCTCTTATTAATAGAAGAGGGAAACCCTCCAGTGACACAATTACGGTCCATGGAGACTGGTATTAATTAAAGTCACTGAACAAACAGGTTCAATTAACACCTTTCAATCCAACACTCTTAGCACTACAATAAACTGGAGCATTTAACCGGTCTGGATGGGAATTATGAGGGTTGATGAGAGAAGGGATGGTGCAAATGGCAGAGGCACTGGACAGAATCTGTCAATTCTCTTTGGATATGGGAACGATGACAGAGGACTGGAGGGCTGCAATTGTTACACCTTGTTTAAAAAAGGTGATATGGGTTAAACCATGTACTGTCCAGTCAATATGACCATAGGTGGGGCATTTCACAACCCAGGTCATAAATATTTGTTGCTTGGAAAAGTGCAGCATAATAAATTTCAAGCAGCACGGATATGCTAACGACAAATCATGTCTGGCAAACTTCAACAAGAACTTATCCCGAGGTACTTCACAGCAGCATTATGAAACAAAGTATAACACTGAACCACAAAATGGGATATTAGGATGGGTAGCCAAATGCTCGGTCAAAGAGGCAGGTTTTAAAGGAGTGTGTTAAAGGATAAAAGCGAGGTGGAGAGGTGGAGCTGTGAAGGGAGGATATTCCAGAGCTTGCGACCGAGGCAACTGAAGGTATGGCCACAAAAGTGAGAGTAATTAAAATCAGGGATGCACAAGAATCCAGAATTAGAGGAGCAGAGGTACCTCGAAGGACTGTGGGGCTGGAGGAGATTACAGAGATAGTGAGGGGTGAGACCATGGAGGGATTTGAAAACGTGTTGAGAATTTTAAAATAAAGACATTGCTTGACTGTGAGCTGATGCAGGTCAGTGATCGGGGAATGGGACTTGCCGTGAGTTAAGACACAGGAAGCAGAGTTTTAAATGACTTCAAGTTTACAGATAGTAGAATGTGGGAGAATGAGTTGGAATAGTCTAGTCTACAGGTGATGAAAGCATGAATGAGAGCTTCAGCAGCAGATGAGTTGAGACAGGGGTGAAGTCGGGCAATGTTATTGAGGTGGAAATACGTCGTCATAGTGATGGCACGAATATGAGGTTGGAAGCTCATTTTGTGGTCGAATGTCACAGAATAATAGAATTGTTACAGCACAGAAGGTGACCATTCAGTCCATCGTATCTGCACTGGCTCTGCAAAAGAGCAATTCATCTAGTGCCACTCCCCTGCATTCTCCCTGTAACTCTGTCCAATTTTCCTTTTCAGATAGCTGTCCAATTTCCTCCTGAATGCCTCGATTGAATCTGCCTCCACCACACTCTCAGGCAGTGCATTCCAGACCTTAACCACTCGCTGTGTGAATAAGTGTTCCTCATGTCACTTATGCTTCTTTTACCAATTACTTTAATTCTTTGCCCTCTCGTTTTCGATCCTTTCAGGAATGGCAACAGTTTTTCCCTATCCACTCTCTCCAGACACCTCATAATTTTGCAGACTTTTTGAAATCTCCTCTCTGCCTTTTCTTCTCTAAGGAACATGTTCCAACTTCTCCAGTCTATCTTCCTAACTGATATTCTTCATCCCTGGAACCATTCTTGTGAATGTATTTTCACACTCTCCAATGTCTTCACGTTAGATAAGGTGTGGTGCCCAGACCTGGACGTAATACTGCTACTGAGGCCGAACTAGTGTCTTACACAAGTTCAAAATAACCTCCTTGCTCTTGTATCCCATGCCTCTGTTAATAAAGCCCAGGATACTATATGCTTTATTAACTGCTCTCTCATCCTGTCATGCCACCTTCAATGACCGATGCACATATACGTCCAGGTCCCTCTGCTCCTGCACCCCCTTTAGAATTGCACCCTTTATTCTCTATTGTCTCTCTATGTTCTTCCTACCAAAATGAATCACTTCACATTTCTCCACATTGATCTTCATCTGCCACCTGTCTGTCCATTCCACCAACTTGTCTATGTCCTTTTGATGTTCTACACTATCCTCTTCACAGTTCACAATGCTTCCAAGTTATGCATCCTCTGCAAACTTTGAAATTGTGCCCTGTACACCAAGGTCTAGGTAATTAATATTTGTCAGGAAGAGAAAGGGTCCCGACACTGATCCCTGGGGAACTCCACTGAAAACCGTAAATATGAACAAAAAGTGCTGGAAATACTCAGCAGGCCTGGCAGCATCTGTGGAGAGATAAACAAAGTTAATGTTTCAGGTGTGTGACCATTCATCAGAATTGGCAAAGGTCAGAAATGTAATAGATTTTAAGCAAATAAAGCAGGGGTGGGGCAAAAGTGAACAAAAGGGGTGCAGATAGAACAGAGGGTCAGAGAGATTAAGTGACGAGGAGGTCTTGGGGCAAAGGCAAAGAAAATGTGCTTGTTGTGTGGCGAAAGATAAAGCATTAGTGCAGAGAGGGTGTTAAATGATAGAATAATGAACAGCTCGAGCCAAAAGCACCAACAGACCAAATCCAGTTTCAGGCCGACACATGGCAAAAAATGTTAAAACAAAATAATTGTTGAACTCAATATTCAGTCCAGAAGGCTGTAAATGCCTAATCGGAGAATGAGGTGCTGTTCCTTGAGCTGGCGTTGTTATTCACTGGAACACCGCAGCAGGCTAAATGCAGATTGGGTGACCGCTTTGTGGAACACCTCCACTCAGTCCAGAAGGCATGACACTGAACTTCCGCTCGCTTATCATTTCAACACCCTCCATCCCCCACCCCCGCTCTAATGCTCACCTTTCTGTACTTGTGTTTCCCCCAAAACCCCCACTATATTTGCTTAAAACCTATTACATTTCTAACCTTTGCCAGTTCTGATGAAAGGTCACTGACTTGAAACATTAACTCTGCTTCTCTCTCCACAGATGCTGCCAGACCTGCTGAGTATTTCCTGCACTTTCTGTTTATATTTCTGATTTCCAGCATCCGCAGTATTTTGTTTTGATTCCACTGCAAACTGTTCTCCAGCCCGAAAGGCATCCATTAATCACTACTCTCTGTCTCCTGTCACTCAACCAGCTTAGTTTCATGTTGCTACTGGCCTTTTTATTTGATGAGCTCTATAACTTTGCTCACAGGTCTGTTGCATAACACTATATCAAATGCCTTTTGGAATTCAATTTATACCACAGCAGCAGCATTGCCCTCACGAAGCTTCCTTTTTACCTCTTCAAAATATTCCAACCATTTAGTTAAACACAATTTTCCCCAAACAAATACATGCTGGTTTTCCTATTTGTCCATGTGCCCATTAATTTTATCCCAAATATGACACCAAGGTTGCAAATAAACTGTCTGAATCTCAGAGTGTTACTCGGGAGAGGGATGGGATCAATAGCAAGGGAACAGAGTTGGAGTGGGGGCTGAAAACATTGGCTTAAGTCTTCCCAATACTTAATTGGAGAAAATTTCTGCTCATCCAGTACTGGATGTTGGATAAGCAATCTGATAATTTAACAACAGTGGAGGAGTGGAGAGAGGTGGTGGTGAGGGAAACTTGATGGAGTTCTTTGATTAAACAATGGAGAGGGTTGATGAGGGTGGTGTGATTGAAGTAATATATATGGACATTCAAAAGGTGTTTGATCAAGTGCCATTCAATGGACAGGTTAGGAAAACTGAACCCTATGGATTAAAGGGATAGAGACAGTGTGGATATAAAATAGGCTAAGGAACAGTAAACAGAGAGAAGTGGTGAAAGGTTGTTGTTCAGACTCGATGGGAGTATACAGTGTTTTTCCCCAGGGTTTGGTATGAGAACCACTGCTCTTTTTGCACTTGGAAAACCCGGGGTGGGTCGGGCAGAGACCCCTCCTCCTCCCTCTTTACAAAGCTTCCCCTCTCTGCAGCCTCAAACTCAGCTCATTCACTCCTACGTGAATCCAGTTGCCTGAGCGACACCCACCCTACTCTCCCGGATTTCCTGCGGCAGGGCTGTCTTCATCACCCTGGATATCTCTAATGGTTATTGGAGTATCCCAGTAAAACTAGAGAAAAAATTTAAATTCACATTCACTTCTGAGGACCAGAGATACCTCTGGACATGTCGGTCACAAGGAGTTCCACAATAACCCCACTATTTTCCACAAACGTATAACCGGGGGCCTTCTGAGCTTTTCACAGTCTTCCTGCTTTGTGCAATATGTCAATGATCTCCTCCTCATCACCACAGACCGTGTCCACACATTTAACCCTTTCACAGGAACTACTGCAGATACTTTGGGAGCTGGACGAAAAGACCATCCACGCAAGGCCCAGCTGGTGCAAGGTTGTGTCACCATTCTAGGTGTCCAGATTGGATCATCCAGCATCAGCCCAGACCAACATCAGGTCGAGACCATCCAGCATCTACAACTGTCCACCTCAAAGACTGCCCAGTGCCCTATATTCAGGCTGGTGGGGTATTAGTGGACCTTCATCCCTCGATTTGCAGAGACTGTGACTCCACTTTATGAACTACCTAATGGTGATATTGACCAGTTTTAACCCGGTTGGACTGAAAAGAGCACGGAAGAAGCAGTACAACTGAAGAAAGCTGTCGCCCAGGTGACGCGCCTTATCCCACCTAACACTGGCAAGATTTTCCACATGGAGGTGGAGGACACAGTGAAAAGCCTGGTTGCTGTCCTGTGTAGAGAAAACCAGGAGAAACTACTCCCCATTGTGAATGACTCCAGAATTGTGAGTGGGTCTGAACTGATTTACACTGTTTGTGAAGGACATTTATTAACCACGTTCTGGCCACTTAGATCACGGGTGATACTGCCCAGTCCATGATAAACTTTCCCAGTATAGGAAAGCAGTAGTAATTGTAATCCCCTGTCAGAGAGTCATAGTCATTTGAGCACAGAATGAGGCCACTCAAACCATCGAGTCCATGCCAGCTCTTCCGAGATAAAGCCAGTCAGTCTCATTCCCCAGCTCTGTCTCCATATTCCTGCAAGTTTATTTCCCTCACGTGTCCATCCAATATCCTTTTGAAATCATTCACCATCACTCCTTCCACCACCCTCGTAGGCAGTGATTTTAGAGGCCATTCCCACTCGCTGTGTAAAAAAGTTGTTCGTCACATCCCCCTGTATCTCTGTTCCACCACCTGAACTCTAGTCCTTGTACCATTAACTAATGGGAACATCTTTTCCCTTCTACCTTTTCCAAACAAGTCATCATCATGTATACCTCTATCAAATCTCCCCTCAATCTCCTTTACTCCAAGGAAAATAATATAGGCTTTTCAAGAGTAACCTTGTAGCTAAAATCCTCCATCCCTGGAACGATTCTGGTAAATCTCCTCTGCACCCTGTCAAGGACACTCACATCCTTCCTAATGTGTGGTGAACAGAACTGGATGCAGCACTCCAGTTGGGGCCTAACCAGAGCTTTATAAAGGTTCACAATAACTTTCCTTCTTCTGTACTCACCACCTCTATTTATTTTAGGATAGTCAGTATGGATTTGTTAAGGGAAGATTTTGTTTGACCAACTTGGTCGAATTTTTTGAAGAAGTAACAAGGAATATAAATGAGGGTCGTGCAGTTGATGTTGTCTACTTGGATGGTAGCAAGCCTTTTGACAATGTCCTACATGGCAGACTGGTTCAGAAAATCAGATTGGGGCGGCACAGTGGCGCAGTGGTTAGCACCGCAACCTCACAGCTCCAGCGACCCGGGTTCAATTCTGGGTACTGCCTGTGTGGAGTTTGCAAATTCTCCCTGTGTCTGCATGGGTTTCGTCCGAGTGCTCCGGTTTCCTTCCACAAGCCAAAAGACTTGCAGATTGGTAGGTAAATTGGCCATTATAAATTGCCCCTAGTATAGGTAGGTGGGAGGGAAATATAGGGACAGGTGGGGATGTGGTAGGAATATGTGATTAATGTAGGATTAGTATAAATGGGTGGTTGATTTTCGGCACAGACTCGGTGGGCCAAAGGGCCTGTTTCAGTGCTGTATCTCTAAAAAAAAAAAATCCCACGGGATCCAGGGAAATGCATCAAGGTGGATACAAGATTGACTCAGTGGCAGGAAAGAAAGGGTATTTGTTGACGGCTGTTTTAGAGACTGGAAGGCTGTTTCCAGTGGCGTTCCGCAGGGCTCAGTACTGGATCCCTCGCTTTTTGTGGTCTATATTAATGATTTGGACTTAAATGTAGGGGGCATTATCAAGACGTTTGCAGATGACACAAAGATTGACCATGTGGTAGCGAGTGAGGAGGGTAGCTGTAGACGACAGAAAGATAGTGATGGCCTGGTCAGATGGGCAGAAACGTGGCAAAAGGAATTCAACTTGCAGAAGTATGATCTGATGCATTTAGGGAGGTGAAACAAGGCAAAGGAATACAGGATTGATGGCACAATACTGAGAAGTGTAGAGAAAGTGAGGGACCCTGGATTGAATTTCCACACATCCCTGAACACAGCAGGAGTGTTCGACAACGTGGCATATGGAATGCTTTCCTTTATCAGCCCAGGTACAGAATACAAGAACAGGGAGGTTAGGCTGGGGCTGTATAACTCATGGGTTAGGCCACAACTTGAGTACTGTGTATAGTTCTTGTCACCTCAGTACAGAAGGGATGTAATTGCACTCCAGAGGGTACAGAGGAGATTTACGAGGATGTTGCCAGGACTGGAAAACTGCAGCTATGTAGAAAGATTAGATAGGCTGGGGTTGTTCTCCTTGAAACAGAGAAGGCTGAGGGGTGATCTGATTGAAATGCACAAAAATTGTAAAGGACCTGGATAGAGTGGAGGTGAAGAACCTATTCACCATAACATCGAAGAGGGGGAATAGAGTTAAAGTGATTGGTAGAAAGATCAGAAAGGAGATGAGGGTGGTGCTGGGTCTGCAATTCACTCCCTGAAAGGGTAGTTGAGTCAGAAACCCTCAACTCATTCAAACATAGTCTGGATATCCACCTTAAGTGCTGTAATCTGCACGTCTACGCTCCAAATGCTGAAAGATGGGATTAGAATAGATGGATCATTTTCTGGCTGGCGCAGACAAGATGGGCCAAGTGGCTGCTTTCTGTGCCTTAACTTTCTATGATTCGACTGGAATGCTTCCAGGGATTGGGGTATTTTAGTTACAAGGTTAGTTTGGAGAAGATGGAGTTGCTGTCCCTGGAATAAAGGAGATTGAGAGAGATTTGATAGAAGTGTACAAGATTATGATCGGTTGAGAGAAGATAGACAAGGAAACATTGTTCCCATTAACTGATGAAACACGGACTAGGGGACACAGATGGAAGGTTTTGGGTAAGAGATGCAGGGGGAATAGGAGGAAGAACTTTTTTACACAGTGGATGTTAATCAGCTGGAACTCACAGCCCGTGAGTGTGGTGGAAGCCGAGACAATCAATGATTTCAAAAGGAAACCGGATGGACATCTGAAGGAAATGAACTTGCAGGGATACGGGGATTGAGTGGGGGAGTGGGACTGACTCGATTGTTCCACAGAGAGCTGGTACAGAGGGGCCGAATGGCCTCCTCCTATTTCGTAAACGACTCTGACTCTCTGTGAATCTGTTGGATATGCCGCCCACTCCTGCCTGGGGAATGATCCGGATGCAGTGAAGATCAATGGAACTGTGACTTTAACGGCCACTGACAGCTCCGTCCCCACCCTGGTGTGAGGCTCCAGGTCGTGTTACAGGAGTTGACACAGCTCTGTGACCACCTCCTTATTGAATCAGAGTCACCTCACACACTGCTCCTGGGTTAGGTGTAGGTAGAAAAAGTGCCCTTGGAACACCCCAGGTGGGTAGGGCAGAGCCCCCTCCTCTTTTCTCTTTACAGAGAATCCCCTCTCTGAGCCTCTCCTCCATTTGTTGGTCATGAGTCAGACCCAGAGACACTTTAACTACAATCCCAATACCTCGTCCAGTGTTGGGTCACCATATCCTCTGTTCTCCCTGAATGTCTGCAGCAGCTCACAACACAACCTCCAGAAAACCATCCACAGCACCTCCACTAACTTTACAATAACAGAACTAAGTCTAAAGCCCCTCACCTGTAAGTTGGATGCCTGATCCTATAAAATAACTTTGGGGGGTGGTGGTGGGGATGGGGGGTGGGGGGGGGGGGTGGGGGGGTGGAGGTGCAGTGGTTCCTCATGCTGCTGAATGAATGCTCAGCTGAGAGTGACTTACACAGGTGGTCAGTGGACATGCACAGAGCAAGTTTCAAAATCGTATATCAATCCTGCCAAAATGGCTGATTGACATCAGTACTAACGCCTCCTCACACTAACAACACATACATGGCACCCAGGCTAGATCCCTGCCCAACATGGGACACTGTGCGGACCACACTAAAAGTGGCCAGCTGTGCAGTTCACATCATTTTATGGATTTATAATTGGAGGGTGACCAGGATAGAATTGGAAGAGTCAAGTGTGGATTTAACAATGTCACGATGAGGGTTTATGCAGCTGGTAGGCTGAGGCACATATTAAAGAGGTGTTATTGGTGTCAAGGAAACACGATACGCCAATGAGGAATTTTAATTCATCAGTTGGAAACTTACATTAAAGTTTTAATGGAAAAAATCCTGCAAGAAACTGGCAGCCAAGATGGCCACTGCAATTTGTATCTGAAGCACCTTTTCACATTCCAACGTCTCCAACAAATTGTCGGCCCTCCCAGCCGGAGTCCACCACCAACCAGGATACACCCGACCCGGTTGTAACCGAGAACGCTGCCCCATCTGCTGGGCCTGTGGGTGCTGGCGGAGGGGGAGATGGCCTCCTCCCTCCGCCTCCTCTGGTCTCGGCTCTGGCTGGATTTCTGGAGTCGGGAACGCCTGTCTCCCCTGGACCACTCATTGGCCTGGGGATGGAGGTGAAGGGGGGTCCTGAACTGCTGGCGCCCACAGGCTCCAGTTTCACAATGGAACCCAGAGAGGACTCCTCCGCCATCGATCCTGGGGGCGGGATCGTGATGGAAGCGGGATCAGCTGGCGCTGCCGGGACGTCCGCCCCACAGTGTGTGGTGGGTGTGTCGGCCAGTGGCGGTGATGACCCGGAGGAGGATGGGGATTCGGTGTGGGGCACGGAGGATGATCTTGATTCCATTGCCAGTGAGGTGGTGGAGTCCCTCGTGCCTCCCACTGAATCTCCTCTCATCCCCACGGCGGAACTCCGGGATTTCCTCGCGGTTTGCAGGGGTTGCCGCAATAAAGGTCAGCTGGCCCTCGGTCGTTGGTCGAATCTGGCGCTGATCATACAGTCCGTCCGTGCCGCCCTTAAGAAAGCGGGCAAGCGCGCGGGCGTGAAACTGCTTGAGAGGCGCCGTTTTAATGTGTTCCTCAATGGATTGCTGGGGGAGTGGAGGGCAAGGTGCACTTCCAGTCCCTCCTCACAGTGACGCGTTGGTGACGGGTTTTTAGTACTTTTGACATGAAGATAACCATAGCCAGCCTCAACATCAACGGCAGCAGGGGGTCTCACCACAGATTTGCCAATCTCTCAGTCCTCAGGGAAGGGAGATACGCAGTGAGCTTTCTGCAGGAATCCCACACCGTTCCGGGAGATGAAGCCACCTGGCTCCTGGACTGGCAGGGTGGGTTCTACATGTGTCACCTCACCCCTATTTCTAATGTGGTGGCTATCTTGTTGGCCCCGACTTTTCAGCCGGAGATCTTGGGGGTCAAGGAGCTAGTGCCGGGTTGCTTGCTCCACCACGCCGTTCGCCTGGGGACCGTGCTGCTCCACGATGTGAACGTGTACGCGCCCAGGCCCGGCGCGTTGCAAGCGCGCTTCTTTGAAGAAGTGTCTGCTCTCTTGAGCCCCATCGATAGCAGCGAGTGCATCATCCTCGGGGGGGGGGGGCGGGGGGGGGATTTTAACTGCACCTTCGAGTTGGGGGATCGCTCAGGTCCCCAGCGCGGCCAAGCGTCGGTCGAGAAGTTGAGGGGCTGATCAGCTCCCTTAACTTGGTGGACGTCTGGCAGAAACTCCATCCCGACTCCAGCGCCTTCACGTGGAGGTCTGGAGGGGGAGGGTCGCGAAACGACCGCCTCTACTTTTCGCAGGCGTACGTCTCACGCGTCTCGGCGGCCTCCAGGTGGCTGGTGCCGTGCTCCACCACCTGGTGTGGGCAGAGTTCTTTCCGCTCCGCACGCTGGCGGGATCTGCGTACTGGCACATTAACAACTGGCTGCTGGAGGACGAGCTGTTCCGGGACTCGTTCTGTCGATTCTGGGCCGACTGGAGAAGGAAGCAGGGTAGCTTCCCCTCCTTGAGGCTATGGTGGGATGTGGGCAAGACTCACATCCGCATCTTCTGTCAGGAGTACGCGAAGGGGTCGACCAAGAGGCGGGAAGCCGAGATCGGGCGCCTTGAGAGGCAGGTTCTCGACTTGGAGTCCCTCCTCGGTCATGCCATCATGGACCCGGCCCTGTGGCAGGCGTACAAAGAGAAGTAGGGTGCGCTGAGGGACCTGCAGCTCATAGGGTCCCGAGGCGCGTACGTGAGGTCGCGGATCCAGATCCTGGAAGATCTGAACCGCGCCTCACCCTTCTTCTACTCGCTGGAAAAATGGCAGGGGGTTGGTAAGCAGCTCGTCGAGCTGCTGGCCGACGGCGGATCCTCCATCACGGATCCGGAGAGAAAGGGCCTCCTGGACCGTACTTATTGCAGTGCATTGTTCTCTCCGGATCCGTCCAGCGAGGATGCACGCAGAGTTTTGTGGGAGGACCAGCCGCAAGTCAGCCGAAGGATTGGAGGCTCCGCTCACGTGAGCAGAGCTGACCGGCGCCCTCCACCAGCTCTCGAGGGGCAAATCCCCAAGGTTGGATGTGTTGACCGTGGAGTTCCTCAGGGCGTTCTGGGACATCCTGGGGGACGATTATGCGCGGGTCCTGGGGGTAAGCATGGCGACCGGGGAGATGCCCCGGCGGTCGTCGTCCTGCTGCCGAAGAGGGGCGATCTCCGCCTGCTTAAAAACTGGCGTCCGGTCTCCCTCCTCAGCACGGATTATAATATCTTTGCCCGGGCTATGTCTACCCGCCTTGGCTCCATGGTGGCCCACATGATCCAACCCGACCTGTCCTACACGGTCCAGGGCCATTCCATCCAGGACAACATCCACCTGTTCTGGGACCTGATCCAACTTTCCCAGAGGACTGGTCAGTTGGTCGCCTTACTCTCCTTCGGTCAGAAGAAGGCGTTCGACAGGGTGGATCACAAAAACCTTTTCGGGACTCTGCGCACTTTTGGACTTGGGCCGCATTTGCAGGAGGTTGACGGGATTGACTCTGCGTGAGCCGGCCAGCGGGTCGTCCTCTCAGCTTCCGCCGACGACATGCTCCTCGTGGTCACAGATCCCGTTGACTTGCGGAGGATGCGTGACTGCCAGCAAACCTTTTCTGCTGTGTCCTCCGCGAGGATCAATTGGGAGAAATGTTCCGGACTCCTGGTTGGTCAGTGGCGGGTGGACTCCCTGCCGGAGGAGATGACACCTTTTGCGTGGAGCACCACGCACCTCCTTTATCTGGGAGTCCACCTGAGCCCCGCTGAGGAAGCCTGGCGGGCAAACTGGCAGGAGTCGGAGGCGAAAGTCACCACACGGCTGGGGCGTTGGTCAGGACTGCTCCGAGTGCTTTCCTACAGGGGCCGAGCGTTGGTCATAAACCAACCTCCATGCTGTGGTACCCGTTGGTCACTTTGGCCCCGCCCCCTGCATTACACACCAAGAACCAGAAGAAATTCGTCGATTTCATCTGGGGCAAGAGGAAACACAGGGTCTCTGCCGTGGTCCTGAGTCTCCTGATGGAGGAGGGCGGCCAGTCGCTGGTGTGCGTCCGCACCCAGGCTGCGACTCTCCACGTTCGGAACCTGCAGAGATACCTGCAGAGATCGTCCTCCCAGATGGTGTGCGCTGGCGACGTATTTTTTCCACCAGTGTCACTGCCTTCAAGACGACACACAGCTCCCAGTGGAGTCCGTTAGCCGCGCCTCTCTGAGGGCGTTGCCTGTCTTTTATCGGGATCTATTCCGAGTCTGGAACATGGTCCCGTCCAGTCAGGGTGCTCCCTCGCCAGCTGAGGAGAGTGCCTCGGCTGTCCGGGCGGCCTGCTCCAGGGTCGGACCAGTGGGCAGAGGAGTAGCCAAAGCACCTGGGATGCCCCTCACTGTGGGTGGTGATTGGGCTCGGGAGAGCGGACCCAGGCCCCCAAACCCTCCTCAGGAGCCAGTCCCACACAGCCCGAGCCGCCTCTTGGAAAATGCCCTCCGTGCCATTGCAGTCAGCGTAGAGGGGTTTCCTGCACGGGCTGCTCCTGCACACTCTCCACTTCCTGGCCTTCGTCAGCTGGCCGGATACGCCCTGGCGTTCTGCCTTGCAATCTGGCAGGGAGGGGAAACCCCGATGGAGGTCTCTTTACGCGGGAGTCTTCCCCCTTTACCTCGGGGACCTGGGGTGGAGGGTGTTGCACAGGGCGGTCCCGTACAGCAGACTTTTACGTAGGTTTACGGAGTCCCAGGCCACCTATACTTTCTGTGTCCTGGGCGAGTCCGTGTTTCACATATATACGAGGTTGCAGCCCCGCTTTGAGTATTTGAAGGGGCTGCACCATATGTTCTGGCTGCACATCAGTCCCACGCTCGTGATCTTTGGGCACCCGATGTGGAGGGGCTTAAGCCGGGAGGAGGATCTCCTCGTCGTTCTGCTCCTGGGCCTGGAAAAGGTGGCAATTCACAGGTCCAGGCTGCGGGCCGTCGGGGGGTCCGTCCTCCCCGATTGCCAGCCCCTCTTCTGTGGTTGCGCTCGCGCCCGGGTGTCCCTGGAGAAGGAGCATGTAGTTTCCGCCGGTACGCTTGAGGCCTTCTGTGACCGGTGGGCACCACAGGGACTGGAGTGCATCATCGACGCCGCGAAAGGCATTTTAATTTGAGATTTTGGTTTATTTATCTGTTTTAAATAAAGTTATTTAAAAATTTTAAATATGTATATAAAGCGGGCCTGAGAATAAAGGCCCCCTCAATATGGGATATATAAAAGGGGAAGAAAAATAAACAGGGTTAGATATCGAGTAAATCTCCCTCGACACTGTTCCCATCAAACACATACAGTGCAGGAATGGCACGGGTTTACAAACAGAGCAAATATCCATCTATCTGTGCTATCGATGTTACAAGGTTAGTTTGGATAAGCTGCAGTTGTTCTCCCTGGAGTAAAGGAGATTGAGAGAGATTTGATAGAGGTTTACAAGATTATGACAGAAGTAGATAAGATAGACAAGGAAAAACTATTCCCATTTACTGATGAAACACGGACAAGGGGACTCAGATGGAAGGTTTTGGGTAAGAGATACAGGGGGAATATGAGAAAGAACTTTTTTACACAGTGAATGGTAATGATATGGAACTCACTGCCCAGGAGGGTGGTGGAAGATAAGACAATCAATGATTTCAAAAGGAAACTGGATGGGCACCTGAAGGAAATGAACTTGCAGTGATAGGGGGATTGAGAGGGGGAGTGGGAATGACTGGATTGTTCCAGATTGAGCTGGCATGGAGGGGTAAAATGGCCTCCTTTTATGTCGGAAAATATTTTATGACTACATCGATTTCTACATCCCTACGTTAGATTTGTCTCATGCTCCTGGCTCTAAAAATCCAGATACATAGACGTTCAATGAAACTGTGACCTTAACAGCCACTGATAGCTCCGTCCTCACCCTGGTGTGAGGCTCCAGGTCGTGTTGCAGGAGGTTACACAGCTCTGCGACCACCTCTTTATTGAATCAGAGTCACCTCACGCACTGCTCCTGGGTTAGGTGTAGGTAGGAAAAGTGCTCTTGCAAAACCGGGGTGGGTAAGGCAGAGCCCCCTCCTTCTCCCTCATTACAGAGCTTCCCCTCTCTGCAGCCTCTGCTCCATTTGTTGGTCATGTGACAGACCCAGAAACACTGTAAGTACAGTCCCCATACCTCGTCCAGAGTTGGTTCACCAAATCCTCTCTCCTCCCTGAATGTCTGCAGCAGCTTACAACACAACCTCCAGAATACCATCCACAGCAGCTCCACTAACTTTACAACAGCAAAAGTAAGTCACAAGACCCTCACCTGCATGTTGGATTCCTGGTCCTTTTAAATAACACCAGTGGGGGTGCTTCGTGCTGCTGAATGTATGTTCAGCTGAGAGAGACTAACACAGGCGGTCAGTCGACATGCACAGATCAAGATTTAAAGACGTGCATCCAAGCTGTCGGAATGGCAGATTGACGTCAATTCAAACCCTTCCTCACTCTAACAGCACATGCACAGTATACCCAGGCTAGTTCCCTGCCCAGCACGGGGCACTGTGCTGGCCACACTAGAAGTGGCCGGCTGTGCAGTTCACATCATTTTATAGTTCCAGGTTTCCATAGCGTTGGCACCAGTGCCATCATAGAGTGAAACGTCATAGAGTGAAAATCACAGCAGGAGAAGAAATAGAGTGAAAACAGCTCACTTCTGAAAGGGAATTGGAAAAAGACTTGAAGGCATAAGATTTAAAAGAATATGTGCAATGGAAGGGAAATGGGACTAATTGGAGGGGTGAGGCCATGGAGGGATTCAAACACAAGAATGAGAATATTAAAATTTAGGTACTGCCAGGCCCGGAGCCAATGTTGATCAGTGAGCACAGAAGTAATGGGCGATCGGGATTTGGTCTGAGTTAGGATATAGGCAGCAGAGTTCTGGATGGGCTGTTGTTTATGCAGGTTGATATCTGGGAGGGTGACCAGGATAGAATTGGAATAGTTAAGTGTGGATTTAACAACGGCACAGATGAGGGTTTATTAGCAGATGGGCAGAGATGATGATGGGTGATATTACAGAGGTAGTAGCAGGTAGGGTTGGTGATAGGCAGAATATGGCAATGAACTCAGCTCAGGTATAAATATAGCAAAGAAGTTCCAAGCAGTCTGTTTCAGCCTCAGACATTGGGTAAGGAGGGGAATGCAGATATTGGATGCAGAGTGGAATGTGAGACAGAGACTGAAGACTGTGGCTTAAGTCTTCCCAAGATTTACATGACAAGAACACTAAATCAGTGAAATATGATTTATAGATCTAATAGTTGGATACAGAGACTTGCCAGGGACACCAATAATAGCGAGTATGGGATAGTAAATCGTTTGAATCATCTTCGGAGCATAACAGATCCGCAAATCTAATGTTATCCAAAAATAATCTGCAGTACCGAGGCTAAACCAATAGGAGAATTTCATGCTGTCCATTGTTATAACATTCCAATCTATTGTTCTCAAATTCTGAACCATTGTTGTAAAATTCCAATCTATTGTTCTCAGATTCTGATCTCTCCTCTCTCGCTCTCTGGAGCCGCTGATCTCTGTTAGTGCCGGGGGTGATGCTCCCACTGACACTATGAGCCAGCACATTGGAAGGAATCCATTATTAATAGAAGAGGGAAACCCTCCAGTGACACAATTCGAGTCCTTGGAGACTGACGTTAATTACAGTCAATGAACAAACACCTTTAACACCTTTCAATCCAACACTTTTTACACCACAATAGTGTCGAAGATTTACCCAGTCCAGATGGGTTATATGAGGTTTGTTGAGGGAAGGAATGTGGAAATAGCAGAGGCACTGGCCAGAAGCTTTCAATCCTCTTTGGATCTGGGAGTGATGACAAAGCTGTTACAAGCTGTTTAAATAAGGAGACATTAGATAAACCCGATAACTACTGACCAGTCAGTCTAATGTCGGTGGTTGGAAATTTCTGGAGGGCATGAGCCAATACAAAAATATATCATTCTTGGAAAAACATGTGATATTAAATGATAAACAGTACGGATAGGTTAATGGAAAATCATGTCTGATAATCTTGATCAAGTTAGTTGATGACATAACTGTGAGTATTGATGAGGATAGTGTGTTTCCTGTTATGTATCTGGACTATCAAAAGGCCTGTGATCAAATGACATTTCATAGACTTGTTATGAAAAATGGAACACATGGATTAATGTGAGAGTGATAGAGTGGATATGACACTGACTCAAGGACAGAAAGCAGAGAGAAGTGGTGAACGGCCATTGTTCAGACTGGGGAAGGGGGAGAATACAGTGCTGTTTCTCAGGGGTCAGTATTAAAACCAGTGCTCTTCCTGACATATAGATAAATATACAAGTGACATAAACTTATATGTAAAACAATATAATTTAAACCCTTGCAGATGACATGACACTTATAAATAAGGGAGGCAAAGGCGCAGACCACAGAATTACCCAATCTCACAGATTTTGGTTTATTTTTAATTTATTCTGGACTCTAATCCTAATAGAAATTTAGTTCTCACTCTCTAATTTATTTCTGTGTGATTTGCAGGTCTGTGTTTGTGTGCATGAATGTGTGTATGTTTATTATTTTATTTAGATTCAGTTTAGATTGTTAAGTATAATAAACTCACCTCTTGTTTAAACTCAAGAAAACCTGTCTGATTGGTTCTTTCACGATCACAACAACGGTAAATGGTAAAATGCTCACTGAGGTGGTCAGCATGTCCACTGCTAAAAAGGAATACACCCCGCTGCAGTGAAATAAAAGATAGGACAAGAGGAGAGCCTGGGACCCCTCCTCACCTGGCTGTAACAGAAATCTGGAGGTTCTAGTGATGATAACGCAACAACAAATGAGAAATTGGAAGTGTCATAGATGCACAGAGTTTTGCAGCACAGAAACAGTCCCTTCGCCCCATTCTGTCTGTGCTGGCCATCAAGCCTGTCCATTCTAATCCCCTTTTCCAGCACTTGGCCTGTAACCTTGTATGCTATGGCATTTCAAGTGCTCATCTAAATACTTCTTAAATGTTGTGAGGGTTCTTGCCTCCACCATCTTTACAGGTAGTGTGTTCCAGATTCCAGCCACCATCCGCGTGAAATATTTTTTCCCTCAAATCTCCTCGAAACCACTTGCCCCTTACCTTAAATCAATGCCCCTCGGTTATTGACACCTCTGCTAAGGGAACAGTTTCTTCTTCTCTGCCCTATCTATGGGCCTCATAATTTTTCCTAATTTCTGTCTCCCTCCCTTTTTGAATAAAGGAGTTACATTGGCATAAAAGGAGTTACATACAGAGAGAAGTAACTCAGTACAGCTTAGAATCCCTGTCTGTTGAAAAGTTGAGTAATGTAGCTGGACAGTTAGGGATTACTCTCCGCCCAAAAGCTAGGAAACCCACAATTCTAAGACCTGTGGCCAATCATTTTTCACTTGAAGCTGAAGACTCAAGCAGAGTTAGAATCACTAACAGATAGAGTAATGTTAGCTAAGGTAAAACTAGAACAGAAGAGACAAGAATTAGAAATCCAGAGAGATCGAGAAAGAACAGAGTGAGTGTCAAGAAAGGGAAAAAGTAAGAGTGTTCCAGAAGGAGAAGGAGGAAAGGGAGTTAAGATGGCTCAAACAACTAGAGGAAGACCCAGTACACCCAGTGAAGGCACAGCTAGTGAGGGAGCTGCCCATAGCTCAGGACCATGTGCTGAGCTCTTACAGTTCTCCCAGTTCATTCTAAAGTTCAATGAGGAGCATGTGGCAGAATTTTTTGTCACTTTTGAAAAACTTGCAAAGCAGCTGAAATGGCCGGCAGAGAACTGGACACTGTTTTTATAAAGCAAAGTAACAGGAAAAGCTCATGAGGTGTATTCACTGTTGCCAGATGAAAGTTCATCAGTTTCTGAGATGACTAAAAACGCTATCCAGGGTGCATATGAGATAGTATCAGAAGCGTACCACCAAAAATTCGGAACACTACGAAAGTAGCCTGAGCGAACTTACCTCCAGTTTGAAAGAGTTAAGCAGCTTTGGAACATCGGAGCAGGAGTAGGCTATTCAGCCCATCTAGTCTGCCCCGCCATTCAATACGATTATGGGTTATCTTCTATTTCAATTCCTTTTTACCACACTATCCCCATATCCCTTTATGTCATTTGTATTTAGAAGTCTGTCAATCTCTACTTCAAACATACTCAATGACTGAGCTTCCACAGCCCTCTGGGGTAGAGAATTCCAAAGATTCACAACCCTCTATGGAAAGAAATGTCTCCTCATCTCTGTCCTAAGTGACTTCCTCCTTATTTTAAAATTGTCTCTGCTGGTTCTAGACTCCCCAACCAGGGGAGACATCTTAGCTGCATCAACCCGTCTATCCATTTAATTCTGTTGTGGGTTTCAATGAGATCACATCTCATTCTTCGAAATTCTGGAGAATCCAGGCACAGTTTTCCTAATCTCTTCATAGGACCGTCCTGCCATCCCAGGAACAAGTCTAGTGAATCTTCGTTGCACTCCCCCTATGGCAATAATATACTTCCTAAAGTAAGGGGACAAAGCTGCACACAGTACTCCAGGTCTGTTCTCACAAGGTTCCATACAATTGAAGCAAGACTTCACTACTCCTGTACTCAAATTCTCTTGTGATAAAGGCTAACATACCATTAGCCTTCTTAAGTGCTTGCTGTCCCTGCATGTCAGCCTTCAGTGACTTATTGACAAGGACACCCAGATCCCTTTGTACATCTACACTTTCTAATTTCTTACCATTCAAGGAATACCCTTCACATCTATTCCTCCTTCCAAAATGGATAACCTCATATTTTCCACATTATATTCCATCTGCCACGTTCTTGCCCTCCCACGAAGTCTGTCCAAATTCCCTTGAAGCCGCTTTGCACCTTCCTCACAACACATACATTCCCACATCTTTTTGTATCATCTGCAAACTTGGGACTATTACTCTGGTCCCCACATCTAAATAAATGATACATATTGTGAACAGATGGGGCCCAAGTACTTACCCAAATGTTTCCTTTTTACTTACCCCACTGGTCACAGCCTGCCAAAGAGAGAATAACACATTTATTCCTACTCTCTGTTTTATGCTTGTTAACCAATCCTTAATCCATGCCGGTATATTACGTCCTATCCCATGTGCTTTAATTTTACTAACCAACCTCGTGGGGGACTTTATCAAACATTCATCTGAAAATCCAAATATACTACATCCACCGACTCCACTTTATCAATTATGTTACTAATATCCTCAAAAAACTACAACAGGTTCATCAAACATGATTTCCCATTCATAAATCCATGTTGACTATGTCCAATCAGATCATTATTATCCAATTATCCATTTATCTCATCTTTTGTGATAGATTCTACCATTTTCCCTACTATTGATGTCAGGGTAACAGATCTGTAATTCGCCGTTTTCTCTCTCCCTCCCTTCTTAAATCGTGGGGTGACATTTGCGACCTTCCAATATGCTGGAACCATTCCAGAAGGTGATCACCCATGCACCCACTGTTTCCATAGCTACCTCTGTCAACACTCTGGAATTTAGTTCATGTGTCAGCTCACCGGAGGGTGAGGTCACAAACGAGTTATAATACACAGGACTCAGATAAGAACATTGCTGGAACTGCATACAGGAGAATGATGATGGATATGGACACTGAGAGACTTTGTCCATTGACAGGTCTGTCAGACAGTCTGTTATCACTGTCAAGGAACATGGAGTAGTCCAGCTCCAACATCACACAGGACATTGCACTGCGTTTGAAGCCCATTCTTTCCCCTGTGGAAGTGGTCACTAACTCCATGAAAGCACTAGTGGACCCAGCCGTGATACAGTGTCTGATACCATTGTCTCAGCTTCCACTGCAGCACTACGGGAGACACCCAAAGTCTCAGTGCTGCAGTGGAAGCTCAGATTGAGGACATGAGATCCATGTTTGCTGCCAGGCAGGATCAGACAGCTGTTATCATGGCTGGAGATCTCAGTGTTCAAAGGGGTTTGCAGGCTCTCACAGCAGTCCAGCAATCTGTGATCCAGTAGATTACCAGGATTGCTGAGGTGTCGCCCCTTGGCAGTGACAGTGTCTCTGTGGAGCATGAACTTACTGTCCTCTCTCAGGATGACAGTATTTGTCCTCCATTCACTGCCACTCCACTAGTGTCCTTGCTGTTCCCCATCAGCCAGCCCAGGCTGCTGCTGCCCATGTCGAGGTGGTGCAATCCGACTACGAACCCGCAAAGCCCTGTGCTGCTCAAGGACGTCTTGCAAGGCCATCTGCAGTCTCCCCAGTGAAAGTCAGCAGCCTTCCACCAGCCATGCTGCAGTCACTGGGGAAACACTGTGTAGGAGCACTAGCCAAGTCGAGGGAAGCCACAAGACAGGCACTAAGGGAATACACAAGGGTGAATCGTTCAGCTTTGTTTGTATAATTGGATGTGTTGTTGGATAAAGATGTTAATGAAAATGTTTTTGTTGGTGTTTTTCATTGCAGGATGGTGACCAAGGGGACATTGTGATGGGGCGTCTCAGATGGGTGTAATGGTGGTGAATGGGGGATCCATGGTGGGAAAGGGAAGTTGTCCTACGGAACCGGAATCTTATCAGGGACTCTCCGACAGCCTGTCCGGGTCGATGGCATCCAGGAAATATCCTCCCGGTCTCCTCCTGCTCCTCCTCCTGAGGTGTCCTCTGGATTCCTGTTGCCAATGCCTGTGTCCTCATGATAGTGATGATATGAGGGGTGCAGCAGAACACCATGAACTTGGACACCTGCTCCAGTGTGTACTGGAGGACTCCCCCGAGCGGTTCAGACATCGGAATCATTGCTTCCTCACACCGATGATCTGTTCCACTATGTTCCTGGTAACTCCATTACTCACGTTATACACATATTAAATGTGTGTGGTTGGTTGGCGGTGGGAGGTGGTTTGGGGATGCAGAAACATGAGCTGTGTCTAGAGAATGGAATCCTTCATCTCTGAGGTGCCACATTCTGGTTCTGCATGGCGGCCAAAGTGTTGGAACCGGCTGACTGCATCAGAATGAATGTATGGTGGCTGCTGCCAGGATAGTGGACATTCACCAACATGATGTACTGGGCATTATCACACACCAACTGTGCATTCATGGAGTGAGAGTTTTTCCAGCTCCTGACAACGGGGGCCCCGCAGAGACACCCACACCATCAGGAATCCCTCTATCCTGACAAAGCCACGGGATCTCTCATCCTGCTTCCCCCTGCTGAGGGAGAAAATGATGACATCGATGGTCACCGTCACCTCCCAGAATTATCAATGGACAACACACAAGACGAGTAACTACTGGTCAGTTAGTTTAACATCAGTGGCGAGTAAGGTTTTAGAAACAATAATCAGGGAAAAAGGACAACACACACTTGGAGAGGTTTGAGTTAATTACGGATTGTCAGCACGGATTTCTAAAAGACAGATTATGCTTGATGAACTAATTGAATTGATTTCGATGATCAGAGAAGGTTGATGAAGGGAATGTGGTGGATGTTGTCTCCCTGGATTTTATTAAAGTATTTGATGAAGAACCACACAAATGTTTGGTTAACAAAATTGAAGCTCATGGAATAGCATCCAATTGGATCAAAAATTGTCCAAAGGACAGCAAAAAGAGTCTTGTGTTAAATGGCTGTTTTTCAGACAGGAGGATGGTAGACAGTGATGTTCCCCAAGGGTCAGTGCTAGGAGCGCTGATTTTTTTTCCTTGCTATATATAAATGACATGCACCTTGGAATGCAAAGCAGAATTTCAAAATTTTCCGATGATACCAATCTTGTAGGTGTGATAAACAGGGAGGATGATACAAACCATCCGCAACAGAACTTAGATAGGCTGGCAGAATGGACAGAGAAGTGGCAGGTAGAATTTATTACAGAGCAGTGTGCGGTGATGTATTTCGTCAGAAGGATTAGGAAGGCAATGTAGACTTAATGACACATTACTAAAGATTGTGCAGGAACAGAGGGACCTGGGCCTTCATAGGCACTGATCTTTGAAGGTGGCAGGACATATTACGAGAGTGTTTAGCAAATCATATCAGATCTTGGGCTTCATAATTACAGACAAAGATACAAAGGCAGGGAAGTTATGCTGAAACGTTATAAAGCTGTGGTTGGGCCTCAACTAGAGAACTGTGTCCAGTTCTGGTCACCACACGTTAGGAAGGATGTGAAGGTCCTTGAGAGGATGCAGAGGAGATTTACCAAAATGGTTTCAGGGATGGGGGTTTAGCGACAAGGTTAGTTTGGAGAAGATGGAGTTGTTCTCCCTGGAGTAAAGGAGATTTAGAGAGCTTTGGTAGAGGTGTACAAGATTATGATAAGTTTAGATAAGACAGACAAGGAAAAACTGTTCCCATTAACTGATGAAACACGGACTGGGGGACACAGATGGAAGGTTTTGGGTAAGAGATGCAGGGGGAATATGAGGAGGAACATTTTTACACAGTGGATGGTAATGAGCTGGAACTCACTGCCCATGAGGGTGGTGGACGCTGAGGCAATTAATGATTTCAAAAGGAAATTGGATGGACACCAGAAGGAAATGAACTTGCAGGGATACGGGGACTGAGCGGAGGATTGGGACTGACTGGATTGTTCCAGGGAGAGCTGACATGGAGGGGCCGAATGACCACCTTCAGTGCCGCAAATGACCAATTCACTCTCTGTGACTCCATGTTGGATATGTCTCCTGCTCCTGTCTGGAAAGATCTAGATACACAGAAGTTCAATGAAACTGTGACTTTAACGGCCACTGACAGCTCCTTCCTCACCATGCTGTGAGGCTCCAAGTCGTGTTACAGGAGGTGACACTGCTATGTGACCACATCCGAATTAAATCAGAGCCACCTCACGCACAGCTCCTGGGTTAGGTGTAGGTAGGAAAAGTGCCGTTGGAAAACCCGGGGTGGGTAGGGCAAAGCCCCCTCCTCCTCCCTCTTTACAGAGCTTCCCCTCTCTGCAGCCTCTGCTCCATGTGTTGGTCATGTCATAGACCCAAAGACACTGTAAATATAGTCTCCATTCCTTGTCCAGATTTGGGTCACCAAATCTTCTGTCCTCCCTGAATGTCTGCAGCAGCTCACAACACAACCTCCAGAAAACCATCCACAGCATCTCCACTAAATTTACAATAGCAGAAGTAAGTCAAAAGCCCGTCACCTGTAAGCCGGATGCCTGGTCCTTTTAAATAACATTAGAGGGGATTCATTGTGATGCTAAATGTATGTTCAGCTGACATTGACTAACACAGGTGGTCAGTGGACATGCACAGACCAACTTTCAAAGAAGTACATCAAAGCTGCTGGTATGGTACATTGACATCACTTTCAAATCCACCCTCAAAGGAACAACACATGCAAGGTACAATTGAGCGAGAGCCCTGCCCAGCATGTGATATTGTGCAGGCCACAGTAGAAGTGGCCGGCTGTGAAGACCATGCTGACAGCACATAGATGATACGACTGGGCTGGAGCCCCGCTCAGCATGGGATATTGTGCAGACCGCACCGGAAGTGGCCGGCTGTGCGATTCACATCTCTTTATGGATCCCAATTCTGTACCGTCAGCAGCAGTCTTGCTGCAGAGTCTAAAATCGTGGCTCGGGACAGATGCAGAGGGAAATAAATTCACTTTACAAGGAGAACTGAAAGAAAGATTGAAGTCGAAAGATTTGCAGCAATATGTGAAATGGACTGGGGAAAGTGAATAAATGGAGGGGTGAGGCCATGGAGAGATTCAAACACAAGAATGAGAATATTAAAAATAAGGTGCTGCCAGACCCGGAGCCAATGTAGATTAGTGAGCACAGGGGTAATGGGTGATCGGGATTTGGTGTGAGTTAGAATACAGGCAACAGAGTTCTGGATGGGCTGTGGTTTATGGAGGTTTATAACTGGGAAGGGTGACCAAGATGGAATTAGAATAGTCAGCTGTGTATTTAACAGTGATGCAGATGAGAGTTTACGCAGGAGATGGGCTGAGGCAGAGGTGGAGAGGAGTGATATCACAGAGGTGATATTAGGCAGGTTTGGTGATGAAAAGAATATGAAGATGAACTTAGCTCAGGTTGAAATATAACACAGAAGTTGTAAACTGTCTGGTTGAGCATCAGATATTGGGCAGGGTGGAGTATGTGCTTCCCAGATAGGGGATGGAGTTTGTGATGGAGACCAATGATACTAGCTTCAGTCTTCCCAAAATTTACATTACAGAACAGTATTTCAGTGAAACAGGGTTTACAGATCTCCTAGTCTGAAATAGAGACAGCAACAGCAGCAAAGATGAGAGAGTAAATGACAAGAACTGTAATACAGCTGACAATGGTTTATAGAGCTCATGGCTGAAGATATTCACCAGGCATACAACGGCAGCAAGAAGGACAGAGTAAATTACAGGAGCAGTAATGCAGTTAAACATGGTTTAAAGAATTAATAGCTAGATAGAGAGACTTACCAGGGACACCAATAACAGCCAGGATGGGATAGTAAATGTATTGAATAATCTTCAGTGCGAGATAGATACGAGAGTTTAATGAGAACCAATCATAATATGTAGAAAGAGAGTAAAGATCCGAGGATAAACTCCTGTCCATTGTTGTAACATTCCAATCTATTGTTCTCAGATTCTGACCCATTGTTGTAACATTCCAGTCTTTTGTTCTCAGATTCTGACCCATTGTTGTAACATTCCTGTCTTTTGTTCTCAGATCCTAACCTATCCTCTCTCTATCTCTCTGGAGCAGCTGATCTCTGTAAGTGCCGGGGCTGATGTTCCCACTGACACTATGGAATAACACATTGAAAGAATCCCCTTATTAATAGGAGATGGAAACCCTCCAGTGACACAATTAGGGTCCATGGAGACTGACATTAATTACAGTCACGGAACAAACAGATTCAGTTAACCCTTTTCAATCCAACACTTTAGTACCACAATAAAGTTGAACATTTATCCAGTCTGGATGGGATGTATGAGGGTTGCTGAGGGAAGGAATGGGGGAAATAGCAGAGGCGCTGGCCAGAATCTTCCAATCCCCCTTCGATATTGGCGTGATGGCAGGTTTCCACAGGCTCACCACTCTCTGGGTGAAGAAACGTCTCCTCATCTCAGTCCTGAAAGTTTTACCCCATATCCTGTGGTTCAGGAGTCCCCCACCATCGGGAACATCCTTCCTGCATCTACCCTGTCAAGTCATGTTAGAATTTTATAGGTTTCGATGAGATCCCTCCTCACTCTTCAGAATTCCAGTGAATATAGTCCTAACCGACTCAATCTCTCCTCATACGGCAGTCCTACCAGCCCAGGAATCAGACTGGTAAAACTCTACTGCACTCCCTCTTGCAAGAACATCCTTCCTCAGATAAGGAGACCAAAACTGCACACAACATTGCAAGTGCGGCCTCACCAAGGCCCTGTATATTGCAGTAAAACATCCCTGCTCCTGTACTCGAATCCTGTCTCTATAAAGGTCAACATAACATTCGCCTTTTTCTACCGCCTGTTGCACCTGCATGCTTACCTTCAGTGACTGGTGTACGAGAACACCCAGGTCTCGCTGCATATTCCCCTTTCTCAGTTTATAGCCGTTCAGATAATAATCTGCCTTCCTGTTTTTGCTAGTAAAGTGGATAACTTCACATTTATCCACATTATACTGCATTTGCCATGCATTTGCCCACTCACTCAACTTGTCCAAATCACCCTGAAGCCTCTCTGCATCCTCCTCACAACTTACCCTCACACTCAATCTTGTATCATCTACAAATTTGGAGATATTACATTTAGTTTCCTCATCTAAATCATTAACATATATATTGTGAATAGCTAGGGTCCTAGCTCCGATCCCAGCGGTACCCCACTAGTCATTGCCTGCCATTCACAAAAAGATCCATATGTTCCAATGCTTTGTTTCCTGTCTGCCAACCAATTTTCTATCCATCGCAATATACTACCCCCAGTCTCGTGCACTTTAATTTTACATGCTAAGCCCTTACGTGGAACTTTGTCGAGAGCCTTCCGAAAGTGCAAATAAACCACACCCACTGGCTCCCTCTCATCACCTCTACTAGTTACATCCTGGAAGAATGCTAGTAGATTTATCAAGCATGATTTCCCTTTCATAAATCCATGCTGACTCTGTCCGATTCTACCACTATTCTCCAAGTGCTCTGCTGCAAAATATTTGATAATGGACTCCAGGATTTTCCCCACGACCGATGTCAGGCTGACTGGTCTACAATTTCCTGCTTTCTCTCGACCTCCCTTTTTTAATAGTGGGATAACATTAGCTACCTTCCAATCTGCAGGAACTGTTCCAGAGTCCATAGAATCTTGGAAGATGACCACCAATGCATCCACTATTTCTCGGGCCACTTCCATAAGTACTCTGGGATGTAGATTACTAGGACCTGGGTATTTATCGGCCTTCAATACCATCAACTTCCCCAACACCATTTCTCTACTAATACTGATTTCTTTCAGTTCCTCTCTCTCACTAAACCCTGTATTCACCAACATTTCTGGTATGATATTTGAGTCCTCCTTTGTGAAGACAGAACTAAAGGATGCATTTAGTTGGTCAGCCGTTTCTTTGTTTCCCATAATAAATTTCCCTGTTTCTGACTGTAACGGACCTGTATTTGTCTTCGCCAATCTTTTCCGCTTCACATACCTATAGATTCGTTTGCAGTCAGTTTTTATGTTCCCCGCAAGCTTACTCTCGTACTCCATTTTCCCCTTCTTAGTCAATCCCTTGGTGCTCCTTTGCTGAATTTTAAACTGCTCCCAATCCTCAGGTCTGTTGTTTTTTCCTGGCGAATTTATATGCCTCATCCTTGGATCTAATGCTATCTCGAACTTTCCTTGTAAGCCAAGATTTGGCTACCTTTTCCGTTTTACTTTTGCGCCAGACAGGAGTTAACAATTGTTGCTGTTCATCCATGCACTCTTTGAATGTTTGCCATTGCTTTTCCAGGGTCATCTCTTGAAGTAACGTTTCCCAATGTATCATCGACAACTTATGCCTCATACCTTCGTAGCTTACTTTATTAAGATTCACGACCTTAGTCTCAGAATCAACTAGGTCACTCTCCATCGTGATGAAGAATTCTATCATATTATGGTCGCTCATCCCCAAGGGATCTCGTACAACTAGATTGTCAATTATTCCTCTCTCATTCCACAATAACCAGTCTAGGATGGCCTGTTCTTCAGTTGGTTCCTCAATGAATTGGCTCTGAAAACCATCCCGTATATTCTCCAGGAATTCCTCCACAATGTATTGTCACCAATTTAATTTGCCCAATCTATATGCAGATTCAAGAAACCCATAATTACAGATGTTCCTTTATCGCATGCATCTCTAATTTCCTGTTCAATGCCATTCCCAAATTCAGCACTACAGTCTGGGGGTCTATATACAACCCCCACTAACGTTTTCTACCCCTTAGTGTTTCTCAGCTCGACCCATACATATTCGGCATCGTCAGAGCTAATATCCTGCCTCACTATTGCGTTAATTTCCTCTTTAACCAGCAATGCAACTTCACCAAGGGTGGAAATAGGCCGTTTTACTGATGGTGTGAAAATTTGGGAGGAAGCTCATCTCAAGGGATCTCAAGGTTAGCTATGTAAACAAGTTTGTGAACAGTTTGGCTTCGTCTCAAACATTTACAAAGGAGAGGGATGGAGTGTGTAACTAGGAAATGTTTGGAGCAGAGACAGAAAACAATGGCTTCAATCTTCTCAATATTTAATTAGCATTGCAGATGTGTGAGGTAATACATGTTGAAAGGATGAATGAGGAGAGACAATACAAGTTAAATGGTGTTACTATAAAGGTGGTGAAATAACAGAGACACATGGGGTGTTTATACACAAATCTGTGAAGGTGGCAGGAAAGGTTAACTGGACAGTTAATAAATGTATGGGATCCTAGGGTTTATAAATAGAGGCAAAAAGAACAAAAGCAAGGACATTATGTGAAACATATATAAAATACTAGTTCAGCTCCACCTGGAGTCTTGTGTCGAATACTGGGAACCGCACTTTAGGAAGGACATGAAGCCTTCGGAGAGGGGACAGTACTGTTTTGCTAGAATTTGTCCAGGCATGAGGGATTACAGTTATGTAGCTGGGGTTGTTCTGCTTAGAGCAAAGAACTTTCAGAGGAGATTTGATTGAGGTGTTTAACATTAGAAGGATTTAGATAAATTAAATAAAGAGAAACTGTTTCCAATGTCCAAGAGACACAGATTTCATGCATTTGGTAAAAGAAGCAGACATGAGGATTTTTGTTTCTGAGTGGTTTGGATTTGGGATGCACTGTCTGATAGGCTGATGGATACAGATTCAATAGTAGATCCCAAAAGAGAATTGGATAAATATCTGAAGGAGAAAAAATGCAAGGATACAGTGAAAAAGCCTGGGAGTGGGACTGACTGGATTTCTCTTTGAAAGGGGCAGCACAGACATATTTCTCCTGCCTGTACTTTCACAATATCCCTATCCTTTCCACAGTCGTTTGAGAAAGTACCACGTAACAACCGTGTTACCGATTTAGAAACACATGGGATTAAAGGGTTAATGTCAGCCGTGGCTAAGTTTGTATCTCTCTCCCCTTTCAGTCACAAGCTTCCAGGATCAAGTGTCACTGCAGGACATGTTCACAAGAATCAATGCTGACATTGCAGTGCAGCACTGAGAGAGTGCTGCACAGCCAGAGGTGCAGTCTATCGAATGAAACTTGAAACCAAGTTGCAGTCTGCCCTCTCAGGTGGATGTTAAAGATCCCATTGCACTATGTAGAAGCAGAGCAGGGGAATTATTCCCGGTGTCCTTGTCAATATTTATCCTTCAATAAGCATTGCAAAAACAGATCTGATCATCATCACACTGCTGCTTGTGGGATCTTGCTGTGCAGAAATAGTCTGCCTGTTTCCTACATTGCAAGAGTGACTTCGCTTTCAGAAGTATTCATTGGTTGTAAATCACTTTGGGACATGCAGTGGTCATGAAAGGCGTTTCATAAATTGGAAATTAGCGCAGTGACAGAAAGTAGAGAGTAGTGGAGAATGGTTATTCTTCAGGCTGGAGGGAAGTAGTCAATGGAGTTCCCCAGGGTCACTGTTGGGATCACTATTTTTATATGTTAATGCAATGGGCTTGTGTACAGTGGGGATAATGTCAAAGTTTTCGGATGGCAGGAAAGTCAGAAATGATAATAAGCAGTGAGAAGGATAGTAGCAGACTTCAGGAGGACAGAGACTGACTGGTGAAATGGGCAGGAACATGGCAGATGTAATTTAACACAGTGAAGTATGAAGCGAGACACTTGGGTAAGAAGTGTAAGGGAAGGCAACAGAAACAAATGGGTATTGTTTAAATGAGGAGACAGTAACAGAGAGACTTGGTGTGTATTCAGACAGATCTTTGAAGGCCGCACGAAAGGTTGACAAGTTTATGCCTGATATAACAGACATCAGGTAGAAAATACTATTGAGAGGCAGGCTGAATACAGAAGGTCCAGAGGGGAAGTGAAAAAGCAAATAAGAGAAGCAAAGAGAGAGCATGAAATTAGGCGAGCATTGAAGGAAATCCCAAAGTTTTCTATCGGCATCTAAATAGTAAAAGGGTAGTAAAAGGAACAATGGGGCCGACTCAGGACCAGAAAGGGGATTTGCACATGGAGGCAGAGAATATAGCTGAGGTAGTAAATGAATAATTTCCACCTGTCTTTACCAAGGAAGAAGATATGGAATCCTTTCCTTTATTAGCCGAGGTATAGAATATACGGCCAGGGAGGTTATGCTGGAATTCTATAACTCATTGGCTAGCACACAACTTGAGAACTGTGTGCAGTTCTGGGCAGCTCATTACAGAAAAGATGTAATTGCACCCGAGAGGGTGCAGAGGAGATTTATGAGGATGTGGCGAGGACTGGAAAAATGCAGCTATGAGGAAAGATTGGACAGGCTGGGACTGTTCTCCTTGAAATAGAGAAGGCTGAGGGTAAATCTGATTGAAATGTACAAAACTGAGAGGGGTCTGGGTAGAGTGGAGCTGAAGGGTCTATTCACCTTAGCAAAGAGGTCAGTGACGAGTGGGCATGGACTTAAAGTGATTGGTAGAAAGATTAAAAGGGAGCTGCGGATTTTATTTTTCACCCAGCGGGTGGTGGGAGTCTGGAACTCACTGTCCGAAAGGGTAGTTGAGGCAGAAACCCACAACTGATTCAAAAGGTGCCTGGATATGCACCTCAAGTGCTGTAATCTATCAAATGCTGGAAGGTAGGATTAGAATGGATGGGTCGTTTTTTGGACAGCATAGACACGATGGGCCAAGTGGCTTCTCTCTGTGCCATAAACTTTCTATGATTCCAAGACGCAACCCAGGCAATGTTGAAAGAGGAGGTAAGTCAGACACCAGTGGGGTTTAAAATTGATAAAGAGGAACTATTAGATAGGCTGTCTGGACTTAAATTGAATAAAGCACCAGGAAAAGATGAGCTGCATCCAAGGATACTGACGGAAGTGAGGGTGGAAATCGCAGAGGCACTGGCCATAATCCTTCCGTCTTCCTTAGACTTGAGGGTGATGCAAGAGGACTGGAGAATTGTAAACGTTACACCCTTGTTCAAAAAGGGTGTAAAGATAAGTCCAGCAACTACAGGCCTGTCAGTTTAACTTCGGTGGTGGGAAAACTTCGAGAAAGAAATAATCTTGGACAAAGCTAATAGTCACATGGACAAATGCGAGTTAATTAAACAAGCCAGCATGGCTTTCTTGAGAGAACATCATGTTTAACTAATTTGCTGGAAATGTTTGAGGTGGTATCAGAGAAAGTTGATGAGAGCAATTCTGTTGATGTGGTGTACATTGACTTTCATATAACGGTCTA
Organism: Heterodontus francisci; assembly: GCF_036365525.1. NCBI lineage: Eukaryota > Metazoa > Chordata > Chondrichthyes > Heterodontiformes > Heterodontidae > Heterodontus > Heterodontus francisci. The sequence continues at coordinate 664,289 of NW_027140470.1, read as the reverse complement.
TTCAGTTTCAAATGAACCTGCCTCCACCATTCTCAAGCAGTGCATTCCAGACATTTAACTATTCCCTGCATGCAAAACCTTTTGATACAAAGCCGCACAACAGACCTGTGAGCAGACTTGTAGCTCATGGAATAAAAGGGACGGTAGCAACATGGATACGAAATTAGCTAAGTGACAGGAAACAAACATTAATGATTAATGGATGTTTTACAGGCTGGAGGAAGGTTTGTTGTAGAGTTCCCCAGACATCCTTGCTTTTCCTGATATATATTAAGGACCTAAACCTGGGTATGCAGGCACAATTTCAAAGTTTGCAGCTGATACGAAAGTTGGAAGCATTGTGAACTGTGAGGAGGATAGTGTGGAACTTCAAAAGGACAGACACAAGTTGGTGAAATGGGCAGGCAGGTGGCAGATGAAGTTCAATACAGAGAAATGTGAAGTGATTCATGTTGATAGGAAGAGCATGGGGAGACAATATACAATAAAGGGTACAATTCTATAGGGTGTGCAGGAGCAGAGGGACCTGTGTGTATATGTGCAGAAGTCATCGAAGGCGGCAGGACAGGTTGAGAAAGTGTTTCATAAAGCATACAGTATCCTGGGCTTTATTAATAGGGGCATAGAGTACAAGAGCAAGGAAGTTACGTTGAACTTATCTAAGAGACTATTTCATGCTCAGCTGTGGCTTTGCGTCCACTTCTGGGTGCCACACTTGAGGAAAGACGTGAGGGCATTGGAGAGAGTACAGAAAATATTCACGTGAATGATTCCCGGGATGAGGATTTTCAGTTATGAAGATAGGCTGGAGAAGTTAGGACTGTTTTCCTCGGAGAAGGCGAAGAAGTGCTTTATTAGAGGTTTCAAAAATCATGAGGTGTCTGGACAGAGTAGATAGAGAGAAACAGTTCCCACTCGTGAAAGGATCGAGAACGAAAGGGCACAGATTTAAAGTCATGGGTAAAAGAAGCAAAGATGACCTGAGGAAAATATTTTTTCACACAGTGTGTGGTTAGAGTCTGGAATGCACTGCCTGAGAGTGTGGTGGAGGCAGGTTCAATTGAAGTTGAATAGACTGTTATCTGAGAAGGAAGAATGTGCAGTGTTTCAGGGAGAATGCAGGGAACGGCATTCGGTGAATTGCTCATTCGGAGAGCCTGTGCAGACACGGAAGCCTGAATTGGTCCTTCTGTGCTGTAATAATTCTCTGATGTTTTTATTACAGGATGCTGACCAAGGGGACACTGTGATGGGGCGTCTCAGACGGGTGTAATGGTGGAGAATGGGGAATTCATGGCTGGAAAGGGAAGTTGTCCTATGGGAACTGGAATCTTAGCAGGGACTCTCCGACAGCCTGTACGGGTCGAAGGCATCCAGGAAATATCTTCCCTCCCACCTCCTCCTGAGGTGGCCTCTGGATTCCTGGTGCCAATGCCTGTGTCCTCATGATGGTGATGATATGAAGGGTGCAGCAGAACACCATGAACTCAGACACCTGCTCCAGTGAATACTGGAGGGCTCTCCCCGAGCGGTTCAGACATCGGAAGCATTGCTTCATCACACCGATGGTCTGTTCCACCATGTTCCTGGTGACTCCATTGCTCACATTATACACATGCTAATTGCATAACTAACAGTTGATGGTGGGAGGTTGATTGAGGGTGTAGAAGCATGGGCTGTGTCTAGAGGGGGTTCATTTGTCTCCAAGGGGCCACATTCTGGTTCTTCATGGAGCCCCAATGTGTTGGGACCGGCTGACTGCTTCAGAATGAAGGGATGGTGGCTGCTGCCAGGATGGTGGACATTCACCAACATGACGTACTGGCCATGCTCACACACCAACTGCACATTGCAGGAGTGAGAGTTATTTCAGTCCCTGTACCTCAACCCATGGGTTGACATGGGGGCCCCGCAGAACCACCAACACCATCAGGAATCCCGCTATCCTGACAAAGCCACGGGATCTCTCATCCTGCTTCTACCTGCTGAGGGAGATATTGATGACATAGATGGTCACCCTCACCTCCCAGAATTATCAATGGACAACACACAGGCCTAGTAACTACTGGCCAGTTAGTTTAACATCAGTTGTGAGGAAAGTTTTAGAAGCAATAATCAGGGGAAAAGGATAACACACACTTGGAGAGATTGAGTTAATTAAGGATTGTCAGCACGGATTTCTAAAAGGCACATCATGATTGATGAAGTAATTGAATTTATTTAGAAAATCAGAGAAGGTTGATGAAGGGAATGTGGTGGATGTTGTCTACGTGGATTTTATGAAATTATTTGACGAAGAAACACAGAAGCTTGGCTAACAAAATTGAAGATCATGGAATAGCAAATAATTGGATCAAAAATTGTCCATAGGACATAAAAAAGAGAAATGTGTTAAATGGTTGTTTTTCAGACTGGAGGATGGTAGACAGTGATGTTCCCCAAGGGTCAGGGCTTAGGACCACTGTTTGTTTTTTTGCTATATATGAGTTACATGGATCTTGGAATACAGAGTAGAATTTCAAAATTTTCCGATGATACCAGGTCGTGTTGCAGGAGGTGACACAGCTCGGTGACCACCTCCTAATTGAATCACAGTTACCTCAGACACTGCTCCTGGGTTAGGTGTGCATAGGAAAATTGCTCTTGGAAAACCCAGGGAGAGTAGGGCAGAGCCCCTTCCTCCTCTCACTTTACAGAGTTTGCCCTCTCTGCAGCCTCTGCTCCATTTCTTGGTCGTGTTGCAGACCCAGGGCCACTGTAACTACAGTCAAGAACAAATACCAAAGAACAGGACAGCACAGGAACAGACCACTCGGCCCTCCAAGCCTGCGCCGATCTTGATGCCTGCCTAAACTAACACCTTCTGCACTTCCGGGGCCCATATCCCTCTATTACCTTTCTATTTATGCATTTGTCAAGATGTCTCTCAAATGTCGCTATCGTATCTGCTTCCAACACCTCCCCTGGCAGCAAGTTCCAGCCACTCACCACCCTCAGTGTAAAAGACCTGCCTCGCAGATTCCCTCTAAACTTTGCCCCTCGCACCTTAAACCTATGTCCCCTAGCAACTGATTCTTCCACCCTGGGAAAAAGCTTCTGACTATCCACTCTGTCGATGCCGCTCATAACTTTGTAAACCTCTATCATGTCGCCCCTCCACCTCCGTCGTTCCAGTGAAAACAATCCGAGTTTTTCCAACCTCTCCTCATAACTAATGCCCTCCAGACCAGGCAACATCCTGGTAAACCTCCTCTGTACCCTCTCCAAAGCCTCCACGTCCTTCTGGTAGTGTGGCCGCCAGAATTGCACGCAAAATTCCAAGTGTGGCCTAACTAAGGTTCTGTACAGCTGCAACATGACATGCCAATTTTTATACTCTGTGCCTCGTCCGATGAAGGCAAGCATGCTGTATGCCTTCTTGAATACCTTATCCACCTGCGTTGCCACTTTCACTGACCCGTGGACCTGTACGCCCAGATCTCTCTGCCTGTCAATACTCCTAAGGGTTCTGCCATTTACTGTATACCTCCCACCTGCATTAGACCTTCCAAAATGCATTACCTCACATTTGTCCGGATTAAACTCCATCTGCCATTTCTCCACCCAAGTCTCCAACCGATCTATATCCTGCTGTATCTTCTGACAATCCTCATTATTATCTGCAACTCCACCAACCATTGCATCGTCCACAAACTTACTAATCAGACCAGCAACATTTTCCTCCCAATTATTTGCATATACTACAAACAGCAAACGTCCCAGCACTGATCCCTGCGGAACACCACTGGTCACATCCCTCCATTCAGAAAAGCACCCATCCACTGATACCCTCTCTCTTCTGTGACCGAGCCACTTCTGTATCCATCTTGCCAGCTCACCTCTGATCCCTTGTGACTTCACCTTTTGTCTGCCATGCGGGACCTTGTCAGAGGCTTTACTAACGTCCATATAGATAACATCCAATGCCCTTCCTTCATCAATCATCTTCGTCACTTCCTCAAAAAACTGAATCAAATTAGTCAGACACGACCTCCCCTTCACAAAACCATGCTGTCTCTCGCTAATAAGTTCGTTTGTTTCCAAATGGGAGTAAATCCTGTCCCGAAGAATCCTCTCTAATAATTTCCCTACCACTGACGTAAGGCTCACAGGCCTATAATTTCCTGGATTATCCTTGCCACCCTTCTTAAACAAAGGAACAACATTGGCTTTTCTCCAGTCCTCTGGGACCTCACCTGTAGCCAATGAGGATGCAAAGATTTCTGTCAAGGCCCCAGCAATTTCTTCCCTTGCCTCCCTCTGCATTCTAGGGTAGATCCCATCAGGCCCTGGAGACTTATCTACCTTAATGCTTTGCAAGACACCCAACACCTCCTCCTTTTTGATAATGAGATGACTGAGTCTATCTGCATACCCTTCCCTCGGCTCATCATCCACCAAGTCCTTCTCTTTGGTGAATACTGATGCAAAGTACTCATTTAACACCTCGCCCATTTCCTCTGGCTCCACGCATAGATTCCCATCTCTGTCCTTGAATGGGCCAACCCTTTCCCTGGTTACACTCTTGCTCTTTATAAATGTATAAAAAGCCTTGGGATTTTACTTAAACCTGTTTGCCAATGACTTCTCATCACCCCTTTTAGCCTTCCTGACTCCTTGCTTAAGTTCCTTCCTACTGTCTTTATATTCCTCAAGTCTGTTCCTAGCCATCCAGCCCTTACAAATGCTTCATTTTTCTTTTTGACGAGGCTCACAATATCCTGTGTTATCCAAGCTTCCCGAAACTTGCCAAACTTGTCTTTCTTCCTCACAGGAACATGCTGGTCCTGGATTCTAATCAGCTGACGTTTGAAAGAGTCCCACATGTCAGATGTTGATTTAACATCAAACAGCTGCCCCCATTCTAAATTCTTCAGATCCTGCCTAATTTTGTTATAATTAGCCTTCCCCCAATTTAGCACCTTCACCTGAGGACTTCTCTTATCCTTGTCCACAAGTACCTTAAAACTTATGGAATTATGGTCACTGTTCCGGGAATGCTCCCCCACTGAAACTTCGACCACCTGGCCGAGCACATTCCCCAATAACAGGTCCAGAATGGCCCCAGCCCTAGTTGGACTATATACATACTGTTTCAAGAAGCCTTCCTGGATGTTCCTCACAAATTCTGCCCCATCCAAGCACCTAGCATTAAGCGAGTCCCAGTCAATATTGGGGAAGTTAAAATCACCCACCACTGCAACCCTGTTACCTTTACATCTTTCCTAAATCTGTCTACATATCTGCTCCTCTACCTCCCTCTGGCTGTTGGCAGGCCTGTAGTAAACCTCCAACATCGTGACTGCACCCTTCCTATTCCTGAGCTCCACCCATATTGACTCGCTGCATGACCCCTCTGATTTGTCCTCCCGCAGTACAGCTGTGTTATTCTCCTTAACCAGTAATGCAACTCCGTCACCCCTTTTACATCCCCCTCTATCCCGCCTGAAGCTTCCAAAGCCTGGAACATTTAGCTGCCAATCCTGCCCTTCCCTCAACCAAGTCTCTGCAATAGCAACAACATCATATTTCCAAGTACTAATCCAAGCTCTAAGTTCATCTGCCTTACCTGTTATACTTCTCGCATTGAAACAAATGCACTTCAGAACACCAGTCCCGCTGTGCTCAGAAACATCTCCCTGCTTGCTTTTCCTCTGAGTCCTACTGGCCTTCTTTACTATGTCCTCCTCATTTATTTCACTAGCTGTCCTACTGCTCTGGTTCCCACCCCCCTGCCACACTAGTTTAAACCCTCCCGAGTGACGCCAGCAAACCTTGCAGCCAGGATATTAGTGCCCCTCCAGTTTATATGCAACCCGTCCTTCTTGTACAGGTCCCATCTATCCCTGAAGAGAGCCCAATGGTCCAGATATTGGGCGGCACAGTGGCGCAGTGGTTAGCACCGCAGCCTCACAGCTCCAGGGACCCGGGTTCGATTCTGGGTACTGCCTGTGTGGAGTTTGCAAGTTCTCCCTGTGTCTGCGTGGGTTTTCTCCGGGTGCTCCGGTTTCCCCCCACAAGCCAAAAAGACTTGCAGGTTGATAGGTAAATTGGCCATTATAAATTGTCACTAGTATAAGTAGGTGGTAGGGAAATATAGGGACAGGTGGGGATGTTTGGTAGAAATATGGGATTAGTGTAGGATTAGTATAAATGGGTGGTTGATGTTCGGCACAGACTCGGTGGGCCGAAGGGCCTGTTTCAGTGCTGTATCTCTAATCTAATCTAATCATATCTGAAACCCTCCCTTCTACACCAGCTGCTCAGCCACGTGTTTAGCTGCACTATCTTCCTGCTTCTAGCCTCACTGGCAAGTGGCACAGGGAGTAATCCAGAGATTACAACCCTCGAGGTACTGTTTTTTTAACTTTCCACCTAACTCCCTAAACTCCCTCTGCAGGACCTCATCACTCTTCCTGCCTATGTCATTGGTGCCGATGTGTACCACAACCTCTGGCTGTTCACCTTCTCCCCTTCAGAATGCCCCATGTCCGTTCAGAGACATCCTTGACCCTGGCACCAGGGAGGCAACATACATACCTGGAGTCTCTTTCACATCCACAGAAGGGCCTATCTGTGCCCCTGACTATAGAGTCCCCTATAACAATTGCTCTTCTGTGCTTTGTCCCTCCCTGCTGAGCAACAGTGCCAGCCGTGGTGCCACTGCTCTGGCTGCTGCTGTTTCCCCCTGATAGACCATACCTCGTCCAGAGTTGGGTCTCTCTTCTCAACAACACTCCCCAGGCCCTGTCATTCACTGTATATGTCCTGCCCTGGTTTAACTTCCCAAAATGCATCACTTCGCACTTGTCTGCATTAAATTCCATTTGCCAATCCCTTGCCCACTTTCCAAGTTTATCCATATCCTGGTGTAACCTGAGACAACCTTCTTCACTTTCTACTATTCCATCAATTTTTGTATCATCTGCAAACTTACCAATCATGCCCCCTACATTCATATCCAAGTCATTAATATATATGACAAACAAGAGAGGGCCCAGAACCGATCCCTGCGACACACCACAGGTCACCGGCCTCCAATCTGAAAAACAACCCTCCACTTCCACCCTCTGCCTCCTATTACCAAACCCATTTTGTATCCAATTGGCGAGCTCACCCTGGATCACATGTGTTTGAACCTTCTGGACCAGCCGACCATGCGGGATCTTGTCAAAGTCCATGTAAACAACGTCCATCGCCCTGCCCTCGTCAATACTCTTGGTCACCTCCTCAAAAAACTCAATCAAATTCCTGAGACATGATTCCCATGCACAAAGCCATGCTGAATATCTCTAATCAGATGTTGCCTTTCCAAATGCATATAAATCCTGTCTGTCTGAATCCCTTCCAATAACTTTCCCATCACTGATGTAAGGCTCACCGGCCTGTAGTTCCCTGGCTTATCACTGCTGCCCTTATTAAATAAAGGCACAACATTAGCTATCCTCCAGTCTTCTGGTACCTCACCCGTGGCTAACGATAATGTAGAAATCTCTGCTCGGGCTCCAGGAATATCCTCCCTTTCTTCCCGTAGCATCCGAGGATACACCTGGTCAGGCCCTAGGGATTTATAGAACATAGAACAAAGAACATTACAGCGCAGTACAGGCCCTTCAGCCCTCGATGTTGAGCCGACCTGTGAAACCATCTGACCTACACTATTCCATTTTATCTACCTTAATGCGCTTCAAAACCTCCAACACCTCCTCCTTTGTAATGTTGACATGCTCCAGGATATCGCTGTTCCCTCCCTTGAACTCACTAGCTTCCATGTCGTCTCCATGGTAAATAAAGACGAGAAGTATTCATTTAAGATCTCGCCCATTTCCCGTGGCTCCACACATAGATTACCACACTGATCCTTAAGGGGAACTACTCTCTCCCTGGTGTTCCTTTTCCTCTCAATATACTTTTAAAATATTTTAGGATTCTCCTTTAGCTTATCTGCCAGCGAAATCTCATGGCCCCTTTTCACCCTCCTAATTTCCTTCTTAAGTGTACTCCTATATCCCCTGTACTCCTCGAGGGACTCGTTTGATCCCCGCTGTCCATACCTGACATATGCCTCCTTCTTTGTCCTGAGGAGACCCTCAACATCCCTTGTCAACCAAGTTTCCCTAAACTTGCCAGCCTTGCCTTTGCATCTAACAGGAATATGCCAGCCCATAACTATTCCTTTCTCACTTTGAAAAGCCTCCCACTTGCCAGACGTCCCTTTACCTGTAAACCGTATCTGCCATTCAACTTTTGAGAGTTCCTGTCTGATGCCATCGAAATGAACCTTCCTCCAATTTGGGACTTCAACCTGAGGACCAGTCCTATCCTCTTCCATAACTATCTTGAAGCTAATAGAGTTATGGTCACTGGTCCCAAAGTGCTCCCCCACTGACACATCATCAACTGCCCATCTTCATTTCCTAAGAGGAGGTTGAGTGTAGCCTTTTCTCTAGTAGAGCCATCAACATACTGCTTCAGAAAACTATCCTGGTCACACTTAACAAATTCTTGCCCATCTGATCCCTTAGCACTAAGCCAGTCCCAGTCAATATTAGGGAAGTTAAAATCACTTACTGTTACAACCTTATAATTCCTACACCTATCTGTCATTTCCCTACATATATGCTCCTCCAATTCAGCTGCCTGTCTTGCCTATCCCTCAACCACGTTTCTGTAATAGCTACAATATCACAATCCCATGTTCTGACCCATGCTCTGAGTTCATCTGCCTTACCTGTAAGGCCTCTTACATTAAAGTACATGCAGTTTAGCATACAAGATCTTCCACGCTCCCTGTCCTGCCCCTGCCCGGCCTGCCTACTGGACCTGCTTGCATTAACCTCTACATTTACCTCAACTATGTCATCGGAGAGACTACTACTTTGAGTCCTACCCTCCTGCAAGATTCGATTAAACCCTCCCGAGTCGTACTAACAAATCTCCCCGCAAGGATATTGGTCCGCTTTCAGTTTAGATGCAACTCGACCCTCTTGTACAGGTCACCTCTGCACCAGAAGAGATCCCAATGATCCAAGTAGCTGAAGCCCTCCCGCCTACACCAGCTCTTCAGCCACACATTCATTTGCCTAATCCTCCTATTCCTACCCTCACTAGCACGTGGCACAGGGAGTAATCCTGAGATTCTTCTTCTTCCTTGGGCCTCCTTGTCTCGAGAAACAATGGATAAGCGCCTGGAGGTGATCAGTGGTGTGTGGAGCAGCGCCTGGAGTGGCGATAAAGGCGTATTCGAGAGTGACAGTCTCATCCACAGATGCTGCAGAAGCATTTGTTTGTCGGGGCTGTTACACAGTTGGCTCTCCCCTTGCGCTTCTGTCTTTTTACCTGCCAACTGCTAAGTCTCTTCGACTCGCCAAACTTTAGCCCTGCCTTAATTGCTGCCCGCCAGCTCTGGCGATCGCTGGCAACTGACTCCCACGACTTGTGATCTTTGTCAAAGGACTTCATGTCGCGTTTGCAGACGTCTTTAAAGCGGAGATATGGACGGCCGGTGGGTCTGATACCAGTGGCAAGCTCGCTGTACAATGTGTCTTTGGGGATCCTGCCAACTTCCATGCGGCTCACATGGCCAAGCCATCTCAAGCGCCGCTGACTCAATAGTGTGTATAAGCTGGGGATGTTGGCCGCCTCGAGGACTTCTGTGTTGGAGATACGGTCCTGCCACCTGATGCCGAGTATTCTCCGGAGGCAGCGAAGATGGACTGAATTGAGAGTCGCTGTTGGCTGACATACGTTGTCCAGGCCTCGCTGCCATAGAGCAAGGTACTGAGGACACAGGCTTGATACACTCGGAGTTTTGTGTTCTGTGTCAGTGCGCCATTTTCCCACACTCTCTTGGCCAGTCTGGACATAGCAGTGGAAGCTTTTCCCATGCGTTGTTGATGTTTTTTTTAGAGATACAGCACTGAAACAGGCCCTTCGGCCCACCGAGTCTGTGCCAACCATCAACCAACCACTGATACTAATCCTACACTATAGCATATTCCAACCACATCTGCACCTGTCCCTATATTTCCCTACAACCTACCTCCACTAGGGGCAATTTTATAATGGCCAATTTACCTATCAACCTGCAAGTCTTTGGCATGTGGGAGGAAACCGGAGCAGCCGGAGGAAACCCACGCAGACACAGGGAGAACTTGCAAACGCCACACATTTCTGCATCTAGAGACAGGTTACTGGTGATAGTTGAGCCTAGGTAGGTGAACTCTTGAACCACTTCCAGAGCGTGGTCGCCAAATTGATGGATGGAGCATTTCTGACGTCCTGTCCCATGATGTTCGTTTTCTTGAGGCTGATGATTAGGCCAAATCCTGAGAGTATCCCTAGAGGTTCTACTTTTTAACCTTCTGCCTAACGCCCTATATTCACTGTGCAGGACCTTATCTCTCTTCCTGTGTATATCGTTCGCACCAATATGGGCCACGACCTCTGGCTGCTCACTCTCCCTTTCAGAATTTTCTGCAGCCACTCCGAGACATCCTTGACCCTAGAAGCAGGGAGGCAACATATCATCCTGGTGTCTCTTTTGCGGCCACAGAAACGCCTACCTGTACCCTCTACGATAGAATCCCCTATCAAAATAGCTCTTCCACCCCTTTTCCTCCCCTGCTGTGCAGCAGAGCCCTCTGTGGTCCCACGGGCCTGGCTGTTGCCGCTTTCCCCTGGGAGGTCATCCCCCCAACAGTATCCAAAGTGGTCGATCTGTTTGAGAGCGGGGTGGCCACAAGAGACTCCTGCACTACCTGCCTGTGCCTACTACTCTGTCTGGTGGTCACCCATCGCTTTTCTGCCTGTGCAGCTATTACCTGCGGTGTGACCACCTCGCTAAACATGTTATCCACGACTTCCTCAGCATTATGGATGCTCCACAGTGATTTCACCCGCAGCTCCATCTCCGTAATGTGGGTGTCCAGTAGCTGCAGATGGATACACTTCCTGCACACATGGTCACCAGGGACACTGGAAGCATCCCTGATTTCCCACATAGCGCAGGTGGAAAATCACGGGGCTGAGATCTCCTGTCATGACCTACCCTTAGATTAATTAGTTGCACCATTAATTTAAAAAATACTAATTACATGAGGGGCCTTGTTCTGCCCACTTCAATCTAAGGTTCTTAATAATTAAAAAAGTAAACACTTCAGTAGTACTCACTTTATCACCAGAGTTCTTTTCCCACAAAAATAAACTTTTCACTTTTTCAAAGATATTTACATGCACTAACAGCTGCTACTCACCCAACCAATCAGCTTGCAACTCTCCTCTGACGTCACTGTTGGCGTTCTTCATGAAGAATTCTATCATATTATGGTCGCTCATCCTCAAGGGATTTCACACATTTAGATTGTCAATTATTCCTCTCTCTTTACACAATACCCTGTCTGGGATGGCCTGTTCTCCAGTTGGTTCCTCAACGTATTGGGGCTGCACAGTGGTGCAGTGGTTAGCACCGCAGCCTCACAGCTTCAGGGACCCGGGTTCGATTCCGGGTACTGCCTGTGTGGAGTTTGCAAGTTCTCCCTGTGTCTGCGTGGGTTTTCTCCAGGTGCTCCGGTTTCCTCCCACAAGCCAAAAGACTTGCAGGTTGATAGGTAAATTGGCCATTATAGATTGTCACTAGTATAGGTAGGTGGTAGGGAAATATCGGGACAGGTGGGGATGTTTGGTAGGAATATGGGATTAGTGTAGGGTTAGTGTAAATGGGTGGTTGATGTTCGGCACAGACTCGGTGGGCCGAAGGGCCTGTTTCAGTGCTGTATCTCTAATCTAAAACTATCCCATATACATTCCATGACTTCCTCCTTGACGTTTTTGTGACGTCTATATGCAGATTAAACTCACCCATAATTACAGATGTTGCTTTATCGTATGCATCTCTGATTTCCTGTTTAAGACCATTCCCACATCACAACCACAGTTTGGGGGTTTATATATATAACACCCACTGACGTTTTTTGCCCCTGAGTATTTCTCAGCTCTACCCATACAGACTCCACATAATCAGAGCTAATATCCTTCCTCATTATTGCGTTAATTTCCTTTTTAACCTGCAATGCAACTCCACCGCGGATGGAAATACGCCGTTTTACTGATGGTGTGAATGTTTGGTCAGAAGCTCATCGCCAGGTATCTCAAGGTTAACTATGTAACCACGTTTCTGAACAGTTTGACTTCGTCTCAAGCATTTACAAAGGAGAGGGATGGAGTGTGGAGCTAGGAAATGTTTGGAGTAGAGACAGAAAACAATGGCTTCAATCTTTAGTTTAGTTCAGAGATACAGCACTGAAACAGGCCCTTCGGCCCACCGAGTCTGTGCCGACCATCAACCACCCATTTATACTAATCCTGCACTAATACCACATTCCTATCACATCCCCACCTGTCCCGATATTTCCCTACCACATACCTATACTAAGGGCAATTTATAATGGCCGATTTATCTATCAACCTGCAAGTCTTTTGGCTTGTGGGAGGAAACCGGAGCACCCGGAGAAAACCCACGCAGACACAGGGAGAACTTGCTAACTCCACACAGGCAGTACCCAGAATTGAACCCGGGTCGCTGCGAACCACTGCGCCACTGTGCCGCCCCTCAATATCTTCTCAATATTTAATTGACATTGCAGATGTGTGAAGTAATACATTTTGAAAGGATGAATGAGGAGAGACAATACAAGTTAAATGGTACAACTATAAAGGTGGTGAAATAACAGAGACACTTGGGGTATTTGTACACAAATCTTTGAAGGTGGCAGGAAAGGTTAACTGGACAGTTAATAAATATATGGCATCCTCGGATTTATAAATAGAGGCAAAAAGAACAAAAGCAAGGACATTATGTGAAACACATATAAAATACTAGTTCAGCTGCACCTGGAGTCTTGTGTCGAATACTGGGAACCACACTTTAGGCAGGACATGAAGCCTTCGGACAGGGTACAGAACTGTTTTACGAGAATTTGTGCAGGCATGAGGGATTACAATTATGTAGCTGGGGTTGTTCTGCTTCGAGCAGAGAACTTTCAGAGGAGATTTGATTGAGGTGTTTAACATTAGGAAGGGTTTAGATAAATTAAATAAAGAGAAACTGTTTCCAATGTCCAAGGGGTCACTAACCAGAGACACAGATTTAAGGCGATTGGTAAAAGAAGCAGACATGAGGATTTTTGTTTCTGAGTGGTTTGGATTTGGGATGCACTGTCTGATAGGCTGATAGATACAGATTCAATAGTAGATCCCAAAAGGGAATTGGATAAATATCTGAAGGAGAAAAAATGTTAGGGTATAGTGAAAGAGCCAGGGAGTGGGTGTAACTGGATTGCTCTTTGAAAGGGCCAGCACTGACTTGATGGGCCGAATGACATCATTCAGGACTGTGTTATTCTATGATTCCATGATTGTTCCTGCCTGTACTTTCCCAATATTCCTATCCTTTCAGCAGCTGTTTGATAAAGTAGCACATAACAGCAGTGTTACCGAATTAGAAACACATGGGATTAAAGGGTCAATGTCAGCAGTGACTCAGTTTGTCGCTCTCTCCCCTGTCAGTCACAAGCTTCTAGGATCAAGTGTCACTGCAGGACTTGATGACAAGAATCAAGGCTGACACTGCAGTCCTGTACTGAGGGAGTGCTGCACTGTCCGAGGTGCCACCTTATCAAAGAAAAGGTAAAGCCAGGCCCCGTCTGCCCTCTCAGGTGGATGTAAAGATCCTATGGAATTATTTAGAAGGTCAGGGGAATTATTCCCAGTGTCCTGGTCAACATTTACCCCTCAAATTAACATCACAAAAACAGATCTGATCATGACCACACTGCTACTTATGGGATCTTGCTGTGCGGAAATTGGCTGTATATTTCCTACATTACAAGACAGACTAAACGGTAAAAAGTACTCGTTGGTTGTAAGTCGCTTTGGGACATGCAGTCGTCAAGAAGGCGTTACATAAATGGAAGTACTTTTTTTATTTTCAATGTCAGCATGCAGGAAATTAGGTCAGTGACAGAAAGCAGAGAGTAGTGGAGAATGGTTGTTGTTCAGTCTGGAGGGAAGGACAAAGTGCGGTTCCCCAGCGTCACTGTTGGAATCACTGTTGCTGTATGTTAATGCAATGGGCTTGTGTACAGAGAGGACAATTTCATCGTTTTCAGAGGGCAGGAAACTCAGAAATGTTAATAAACAGTCTGAAGGATAGTAACAGACTTCAGCAGGACAGAGACTGACTGGTGAAATGGACAGGAACATGGCAGATGTAATTTAACACAGTGAAGTGTGAAGTGAGACATTTGGGTAGGCAATATGAGGAGAAACAATATAAACGCAATGGTCCCATTATAAAGTGAGTGCAGGATTAGAGAGACCTGGGGTGTACACGCACAGATCTTTAATGTAACATGTAGTGTCCTTGGTGTTAGAGAGAGAGGCACAGAGTAATAAAACTCAGGAGGAAATGCTGATGTTCATCCATCATTGGTTAAGTCCCAGCTGGAGAATTGTGTCCAATTCTGAGCACCACACTTTGGTAAGGATGTCAAGGACTTAGTGAATATACAGATGTGATTTACTGGAATGGTACCAGGGATCTGGGAATTCAGTTACGTGGAGAGATTGGAAAAGCTGGGATTGTTCTCTTTAGAGCAGTGAAGGGTAAGGGGAGATTTAATATAGAATTCAAAATCATGAAGGGTTTTGATAGGTCAATTAATGTGAAACTGTTTCCAGTGTCAGAAAGTTCAGTATTAAGAAGGCACAGATTGAAGGTAATTGACAAAGAACCAGAGGTGAAATGAGGAGAATTTTCTGACACAGCGAGTTGTTGGGATCTGGAATTCACTGCCTGAAAACATGATGGAAGCAGATTCAATAATATCTTTCAAAAGGGAATTCATCAAATACATGAATTGGAATTTAAAAAGCTGGAATGTGGGTCAAAAGGAGGAGAGAGGAACTAATTTGATACCTCTTTCAAAGAGACTGCACTGACACAATGGGCTGAATATCCTCCTTCTGTGCGTAGGGTTTGTGATTCATGATCTGCCCGTGCCGGTACTTGTTGAGGCAGGTGACACACAAAGCTCCTGCTTTCTCCTCATTTCCATGAATTCTACTTGCTGCCCAGCGTGACCCACGCTGATGTCTGTCTGCACATTAACTGGGAGCGAAGTGAGCGTGAGGCTGGTTTGTGTTTCAGCCAGCATTCAGCTTTTAAAGGCAATCTGTCCCTCTTAAAGGGAAGCTGCACAGAATCACAGGAGGCTGCGTGTGCTGCTGCTGCTGCTGACTGTGAATTCTGCAATTGGAAACAAGGTAAATGGAATACTAGGACAGAGAGAGGGATCTGCAGTTCACGGATGTGTTGCTGGAGGCCTTAGTCATGGAGGGGGGCAGGAGGAGGGAGGCCATGTTTTCATGGCGTGGGGTCGAGGCCCTCAAGTAACACTCTCCGAAGGGAATGGGAGCAGGTGGCCAGGGAGGTCAATGCAAGAAGTCCGGCCCCGAGGACCTGGCAGCAGAGCCAGAAGAAGTTTAATGAGCTCACACGGGTGATCAATGCCGGTGAATTCATCTCCACATGGCATCTCCTACCCCCAACACAACCAACCTCGCACGTTGCTCAATGTACCACACCCCCATCACTCACCCATCAGCAATCCCTAACACTCAGGATTCAAACCTAACATTCACTTACTCCACCTCACCCTCACGCACCTTCCACTGATGCCAGCCTCACACCCACCTCTCAATGCCTCCACATACCTCCAACTATTCAGCTATGGTAGGCAAATCACCCAAACACAGTGAAACACAATCACTGACATTCTGCTCTCTCGTACAGGACAAGGCGGCCCATAATCACAGGGAACAACAGTGTTCCGGCGAGGGCCAGGCATACCTTCATCCCCTGAGCCTGAGGGAGGAGATGGTTCTTCACATCATGGGACCGGCTGTGACAGAGCCCGTAACATCCGGCATCACCGACAGTATTCAGGATGATGCTATGTTCCTGCCTTATGTCCCTTGTTAACTCCCACCTGCCCCTCATCCTGCTGTCTGGGATGATGTACAAGCTTCAGATGATGGGACCATTGACCTCCTGCTTTCCATCCCACCCCCAATCCATCACCCCAACTTTCCCCTTCGAATTTTATACTTTCCAATGATAACCCAAAACTACCAGCTTCCCAGTCACAGCAGCTCCAGGAGACAGAGAGAGAGCAGCAGCACAGCACTGATGGCGAAGCGCCATCACTTGGTCTAATACTCACAGCCAACAGTTCAAATACTTACACTGTGTGTGCTTTAGAGGCTGGTACAGAGTCGGAATCTACACGTGGTGAGTCACCGAGCACGAGTGAGCTGCAGCCAGGCCAGGGGGAAAGAATAGTTCATGTGTCAGCTCACCAGAGGGCGAGGTCACAAATGTGTTATAATACACAGGACTCAGATATGAACATTGCTGGAACTGCATACAGGAGAATGCTGATGGACATGTACACTGAGAGACTTTGTCCATTGACAGGCCTGTCAGACAGTCTGTTATCACTGTCAAGGAACATGGAGGAGTCCGGCTCCAAGATGGCACAGGACATTGCACAGATATTGAAGCCCATTCTTTCCCCTGTGGAAGTGGTCACTAACTACATGACATCACTAGCAGACCCATCCATGATACAGTATCTGGTGACCATTGTCTCAGCTTCCACTGCAGCACAGACGGCAGACACCCAACGTCTCAGTGCAGCAATGGAAGCTCAGACTGAGGTCATGTGATCCATGCTTGCTGCCATGCAGGATCAAGCTTCTCTGGTGGGTAGGGCAGAGCCCCCTCTTCTTGCCTCTTGACATAGATTCCCCTCTCTGCAGCCTCTGCTCCATTTGTTGGTCATGTTACAGACCCAGATACACTGTAACTACAGTCTCCAAACCTCGTCCAGAATTGGGTAAAAAAGTCCTCTGGCCTGCCTGAATGTCTGCAGCAGCTCACGACACAACGTCCAGAAAAACATCCAAAGCACCTCCACTAACTTTACAATGGCATTAGCAAGTCAAAAGCCCCTCACCTGTAAGTTGGATGCCTGGTCCTTTGAAATAACAAGTGACTAACATAGGTTGTCAGTTAACATCCACAGACCAAGTTTCAAGGACAGATATCAACACTTTTGGGCTGGTGCACTGACGTCACCTTGAACCCTCCTTACACTAACAGCACATACATAGAACACCCGGGCAAGTCCCCTGCCCAGCATGGGGCACTGTGTTGGCCACACTAGAAGTGGCCGGCTGTGCAGATAGCATAATCTTATGGAGCAAGGTTTCTGTAACATTGGCACCAGCATGGAATTCACAGCCGGGGGAGATAGAGAGAAAAAGCAACGCACTTTCAATGGGGAATTGGGAAAAGAGTTGAAGGCATAAGATTTTCAAGAATATGGGATATGGACAGGGAAATGGGACTAATTGGAGGGGTGAGGCCATGGAGGGATTCAAACACAAGAATGAGAATATTTAAATTAAGGTGCTGCCAGACCGGGAGCCAATGTAGATCAGTGAGCACAGGGGTGATGGGTGATCAGGATTTGGGGTGATGGGTGATCGGGATTTGGTGTATATTAGTTTCCAGGCAGCAGATTTCTGGATGGTCTGTGGTTTATGGAGGTTTATATCTGGGAGGGTGACCAGGACAGAATTGGAATAGTCAAGTGTGGATTTAACAAAAACACGGATGAGGGCTTATGCAGGAGATGTTTTTAGACAGAAGTGGACATGGGTGATATTACAGAAGTGGTATTAGGCAGGTTAAGTGATGGAGAGAACATAGCGATGAACTCAGCTCAGGTATAGATAGAACATAGAGGTTGTAAACTGTCTGGTTCAGCCTCAGACATTGGCTCGTGAGATCGATATAGACAGTGGATAGGGAGCAGACTTTGTGAGAGAGACTGAAGACAGAGGCTTCAGTATTCCCAGGGTTTACATGACAAGAACAAATGTCAGTGACATATGGTTTATAGATATAATAGTTGGATCCAGAGACTTACCAGGGACACCAATAATAGCGAGGATGGGATAGTAGATCGTTTGAATCATCTTTCGTGCATAATAGATTCGTATTTCTAATGTTCTCCAATAATAATCTGCAGTAACTTCGCCAAACCAATAGGATAAACTCTTGCTGCCCATTTTTGTAAAATTCCAATCTATTGTTCTCAGATTCTGATCAATCCTTTCCCACTCTCTGGAGCTGCTGTTAGTCTGGAGGTGATGCACCCGGCTTGGAATAACACATTGAAAGAAATCCCTTATTAATGGAAGTGGAAAACTCTCCAATGACACAATTAGGGTGCATGGAGACTGACATTAATTACACACACTGAACAAACATATTCAGTTAACCCCTGTCAAACCAACATTTAGTGTTCCAAAATAAAGTAGAACATTTACCCAGACTGGATGTTATGTATGAGGTTTGTTAAGGGAAGTAGTGGTAGAGTCACTGGCCAGAAGCTTTCACTCCTCCTTGGCTATGGGAGTAGTGACAGGGGAGTGGAGGACTGTAAATTATGCACCCTGTTTAAAAAAAGAGATGGGATAAACCCTGTAACTTCTGACCAATCAGTCTAATGTCGGCGATTGGAAATTTCTAGAGGCCATAACCCAGCTCAAAAATATATCTTTCTTGGAAAAACATCTGATAATAAATGACAAACAGGATGGATAGCTTGATAACCAATCATGTCTGATAATCTTGATCAAGTTAGTTGATGACATAACTGTGAGTGTTGATGAGGGCAGCTTGTTTCGTGTTATGTATATGAACTTTCAAAAGGCCTGTGATCAAATGACATTTCATAGACTTGTTATGAAAAATGGAAGACATGGATTAATGTGACAGTGATAGTGTGGATATGACATTGACTCAGGGACAGAAAGCAGAGAGAAGTTGTGAACAGACATTGTTTATTCTGGGGGAGGAGAATATACAGTGATGTTTCTCAGGGGTCAGTATTAGAATCATTGCTGTTCCTAACATATAGATAGATGCATGATATCGACGTAAATGTAAAAATAAACAATTTCAACTCCTGCAGATGGCATGAAACTTATAAGTAAGGGTGACAAAGGCGCAGACCACAGAATTATCCAACCTCACAGACTGTATATAATTTTTTATTTATCATGGACTCTCATCCAACACCAATGTATTTATCAGTCTACTTTATTTGTGTGTGATTCTCGTGTGAGTGTGTGCGTGAATGAGTAGCGTACATGTTTATTATTTTATTCAGATCCAGTTTAGATTGTTAAGTATAATAAATTCACCTCTTGTTTAATCTCAAGAAAACCTGTCTGACTGGTTCTTACACGAGCACAATAAAGGTATAAGGTAAAATACTCACTGAGGTGGTCAGCACGTCCAATGCGAAAAAAAAATAAACCCTATTGTGGTCAAATGAGAGATCGGACAAGAGGGGATTTGGGACCACTCCTCACATGGCTGTAACAGAAATTGACTGTAACCCAATGACAAACGAGAAATTAGAAGTGGGAAAAACAATTGATTCCCAGAAAAAAAATGAAGATTTCAATGTAGGTTTTATTGTGGCTTTCGCTGCTACAGCACTAAAAAGTTCACATTCAGAGACAGTACCATCCTGAGCCACAGCTCATGAAAATATGAACAGATGAATTAGGATCACGAGTAGGCCACTCGGCCCCTCAGGCCTGCTCTGCCATTCAATAAGGTCATGACTAATCTGATTGTAAACTCGACTTCACATTTCCACCTGCCCCCGATAACCTTTCACCCCCTTGCTTATCAATAATCTATCTACCTCTGCCTTACAAATATTCAAAGACTCTGCTTCCAGCGCCTTTTGAGGAAGAGATTTCCAAAAACACACGACCCTCACAGGAAAAAAATCTCCTCATCTGTGTGTTAAATGGGTGACCCCCTTATTTTTAAATAGGGACCCCTAATTCTAGATTCTCCCACAATGGGAAACATCCTTTCCACATCCACCCCGTCAAGACGCCTCAGAGTCCTATATGTTTCAATCAAGTCGCCTCTTATTCTTCTAAAGTCCAGCGGATACAAGCCCAGCCTGTCCAATATTCCCACATAAGACGGCCCGCCCATTCCAGGTATCAGGCTAAATAGCCTTCTCTGTACTGCCCCCAATACAATTACATTATTCCATTAACAAGGAGACCAATACTGTACACAGCACTCCAGATGTGGTCTCACCAATGCCCTGTAAAACTGAAGCATGACCTCCATACTTTGCTATTCAATTTCTCTAGCAGTAAACAATAACATTCTATTAGTTTTCCAATTGCGTGCTGTACCTGCTTACTAGCCTTTTGTGATTCATGCACTTGGACACCCAGATCCCTCTGCATCTCAGTGCACTGCTATCTCTCACCATTTAGATAACAGGCTTCTTTTTTATTGTTCCTGCCAAAGTGGGCAATTTCACACTTTCCTGCAGTATACTCCATTTTCCAGGTCTTTGCCCACTCACTTAACCTATCTATATTCCTTTGCAGTCCCCTATGTCCTGTTCACAACTTAGTTTCCTACATATCTTTGTGTCATGGGAAAATATAGTAAACACAGGGCCTGGGAGAAATACTGAACTGTCACAAATTTAAACACAGGGCCTGGGAGAAATACTGAACTGTCACAACTGTAAACACAAGGCCTGGAGGAAATACTGAACTGTCACAAATTTAAACACAAGGCCTGGAGGAAATACTGAACTGTCACAAATTTAAACACAAGGCCTGGAGGAAATACTGAACTTTCACAACTGGAAACACAGGTCCTGGGGGAAAGACTGAACTGTCTCAATTTTAAACACAAGGCCTGGAGGATATACTGAACTGTCACAACTGTAAACACAGGGCTGGAGGAAATACTAAACTGTCACAAATTTAAACACAGGGCCTGGGGGAAATACTGAACTGTCACAAATTTAAACACAGGGCCTGGAGGAAATACTGAACTGTCACAACTGTAAACATGGGGTGTGGGGTAATACTGAAGTGTCACAACTGTAAATACAGGGCCTGGAAAAAATACTGAACTTTCCCTACTGTAAACATTGGGACTGGAGGAAATACTAAACTGTCACAATTTTAAACTTCGGGCCTGGAGGAAATACTGATCTGTCACAGTTTTGAAGACAGGGCCTGGGGGAAATACAGAGCTGTCACAACTTAAAACACAGGGCCTGGGAGAAATACAGAACAGTCACAAATTTAAACAGACAGACTGGACGAAAAACTGAACTGTCACAACTTTAAACACAGGTCCTGGGGGAAATACTGAACTGTCACAACTTTAGGCACAGGTCCTGGGGGAATTACTGAGCTGTCACAACTTTAAACACACAGCCTGGACGAAAAACTGAACTGTCACAAATTTAAACACAAGGCTTGGAGGACATACTGAACTGTAACAAATTTAAACACAGGTCCTGGGGGAAATACTGAGCTGTCACAGTTTTGAACACAGTTTCTGGGGGAAATACTGAGCTGTCACAACTTTAAAGACAGGTCCTGGCGGAAATAGTGAACTGTCACAACTTTAAAGACAGGTCCGGGGGGAAATACTGAGCTGTCACAGTTTTGAACACAGTTTTGGGGGAAATACTGAGCTGTCACAAGTTTAAAGACAGGTCCTGGCGGAAATAGTGAGCTGTCACAACTGTAAACACAGGGCCTGGAGGAAACACTGAAATGTCACAACTTTTAATGACAGGTCCTGGGGGAAATACTGAACTGTCACAGCTTTAAACACAGGGCCTGTGGGAAATACTGAACTGTCACAAATTTAAACACAGTTTCTGGGGGAAATACTGAACTGTCACAGCTTTAAACACAGGGCCTGTGGGAAATACTGAATTGTCACAAATTTAAACACAGGGCCTGTGGGAAAAACTGAACTGTCACAAATTTAAACACAGTTTCTGGGGGAAATACTGAACTGTCACAGCTTTAAACACAGGGCCTGTGGGAAATACTGAACTGTCACAAATTTAAACACAGTTTCTGGGGGAAATACTGAACTGTCACAGCTTTAAACACAGGGCCTGTGGGAAATACTGAATTGTCACAAATTTAAACACAGGGCCTGGAGGAAACACTGAACTGTCACAAATTTAAACACAGGGCCTGGAGGAAATACTGAACTGTTACAAATTTAAACACAGGGCCTGGAGGAAATACTGAACTGTCACAAATTTAAACACAAGGCCTGGAGGAAATACTGAACTGTCACAAATGTAAAAACAGGGCCTGGAGGAATTACTGAACTGCAACAACTTTAAACACAGGGGCCTGGAGTAAATACTGAACTGTCACAACTTTAAACACAGGTCCTGGGGGAAATACTGAACTGTCACACATTTAAACACAGGGCCTGGAGGAAATACTGAACTGTCACAAATGTAAAAACAGGGCCTGGAGGAAATACTGAACTGCAACAACTTTAAACACAGGGGCCTGGAGTAAATACTGAACTGTCACAACTTTAAACACAGGTCCTGGGGGAAATACTGAACTGTCACAAATTTAAACACAGGGCCTGGAGGAAATACTGAACTGTCACAACTTTAAACACAGGGCCTGGAGGAAATACTGAACTGTCACAAATTTAAACACAGGGCCTGGAGGAAATACTGAACTGTCACAAATTTAAACACAAGGCCTGGAGGAAATACTGAACTGTCACAAATTTAAACACAGGGCCTGGAGGAAATACTGAACTGTCACAAATTTAAACACAGGGCCTGGAGGAAATACTGAACTGTCACAAATTTAAACACAAGGCCTGGAGGAAATACTGAACTGTCACAAATTTAAACACAAGGCCTGGAGGAAAGACTGAACTGTCACAAATTTAAACACAAGGCCTGGAGGAAAGACTGAACTGTCACAAATTTAAACACAGGGCCTGGAGGAAATACTGAACTGTCACAAATTTAAACACAAGGCCTGGAGGAAAGACTGAACTGTCACAAATTTAAACACAGGGCATGGAGGAAATACTGAACTGTCACAAATTTAAACACTGGCCCTGGAGGAAATACTGAACTGTCACAAATTTAAACACAAGGCCTGGAGGAAAGACTGAACTGTCACAAATTTAAACACAAGGCCAGGAGGAAATACTGAACTGTCACAAATTTAAACACAGGGTCTGGAGGAAATACTGAACTGTCACAAATTTAAACACAGGTCCTGGGGGAAATACTGAACTGTCACAAATTTAAACACAAGGCCTGGAGGAAATACTGAATTGTCACAAATTTAAACACAGGGTCTGGAGGAAATACTGAACTGTCACAAATTTAAACACAAGGCCTGGAGGGAATACTGAACTGCCACAACTTTAAACACAGGGCCTGGAGGTAATACTGAAATGTCACAAATTTAAACACAAGGCCTGGAGTAAATACTGAACTGTCACAACTTTAAACACAGGGCCTGGAGGTAATACTGAAATGTCACAAATTTAAACACAGGGCCTGGAGTAAATACTGAACTGTCACAACTTTAAACACAAGGCCTGGAGGAAATACTGAATTGTCACAAATTTAAACACAGGGTCTGGAGGAAATAACTAACTGTCACAAATTTAAACACAAGGCCTGGAGGAAATACTGAACTCTCACAAATTTAAACACAGGGCCTGGAGGAAATACTGAACTGTCACAAATTTAAACACAAGGCCTGGAGGAAATACTGAACTGTCACAAATTTAAACACAAGGCCTGGAGGAAATACTGAACTCTCACAAATTTAAACACAAGGCCTGGAGGAAATACTGAACTGTCACAAATTTAAGCACAAGGCCTGGAGGAAATACTGAACTGTCACAAATTTAAACACAAGGCCTGGAGGGAATACTGAACTGTCACAAATTTAAACACAGGGCCAGGAGGAAATACTGAACTGTCACAACTTTAAACACAGGGCCTGGAGGAAATACTGAACTCTCACAAATTTAAACACAGGGCCAGGAGGAAATACTGAACTGTCACAAATTTAAACACAGGGCCTGGAGGAAATACTGAACTCTCACAAATTTAAACACAAGGCCTGGAGGGAAATACTGAACTCTCACAAATTTAAACACAAGGCCTGGAGGAAATACTGAACTGTCACAAATTTAAACACAAGGCCTGGAGGAAATACTGAGCTGTCACAAATTTAAACACAAGGCCTGGAGGAAATACTGAACTGTCACAAATTTAAACACAAGGCCTGGAGGAAATACTGAACTGTCACAAATTTAAATACAGGGCCTGGAGGAAATACTGAACTGTTACAAATTTAAACACAAGGCCTGGAGGAAATACTGAGCTGTCACAAATTTAAACACAAGGCCTGGAGGAAATACTGAACTGTTACAAATTTAAACACAAGGCCTGGAGGAAATACTGAACTGTCACATCTTTAAACACAGGGTCCGGAGGAAATACTGAACTGTCACAGCTTTAAACACAGGGCCTGGAGGAAATACTGAACTGTCACAAATTTAAACACAAGGCCTGGAGGAAATACTGAACTGTTACAAATTTAAACACAAGGCCTGGAGGAAATACTGAACTGTCACAAATTTAAACACAGGGTCTGGAGGAAATACTGAACTGTCACAAATTTAAACACAGGGCCCGGAGGAAAGACTGAACTGTCACAACTTTAAACACAGGGTCTGGAGGAAATACTGAACTGTCACAAATTTAAACACAGGGCCTGGAGGAAATACTGAACTGTCACAAATTTAAACACAGGGCCTGGAGGAAATACTGAACTGTCACAAATTTAAACACAAGGCCTGGAGGAAATACTGAACTGTCACAAATTTAAACACAAGGCCTGGAGGAAATACTGAACTGTCACAAATTTAAACACAAGGCCTGGAGGAAATACTGAACTGTTACAAATTTAAACACAAGGCCTGGAGGAAATACTGAACTGTCACAAATTTAAACACAAGGCCTGGAGGAAATACTGAACTGTTACAAATTTAAACACAAGGCCTGGAGGAAATACTGAACTGTCACAAATTTAAACACAAGGCCTGGAGGAAATACTGAACTGTTACAAATTTAAACACAGGGCCCGGAGGAAATACTGAACTGTCACAAATTTAAACACAAGGCCTGGAGGAAATACTGAACTGTTACAAATTTAAACACAGGGCCCAGAGGAAATACTGAACTGTCACAACTTTAAACACAGGGTCTGTGGGAAATACTGAACTGTCACAAATTTAAACACAGTTTCTGGGGGAAATACTGAACTGTCACAGCTTTAAACACAGGGCCTGTGGGAAATACTGAATTGTCACAAATTTAAACACAGGGCCTGTGGGAAATACTGAACTGTCACAAATTTAAACACAGTTTCTGGGGGAAATACTGAACTGTCACAGCTTTAAACACAAGGCCTGGAGGAAACACTGAACTGTCACAAATTTAAACACAGGGCCTGGAGGAAATACTGAACTGTTACAAATTTAAACACAGGGCCTGGAGAAAAGACTGAACTGTCACAAATTTTAGCACAGGGCCTGGAGGAAATACTGAACTGCAACAACTTTAAACACAGGGGCCTGGAGTAAATACTGAACTGTCACAAATTTAAACACAAGGCCTGGAGGAAATACTGAACTGCAACAACTTTAAACACAGGGGCCTGGAGTAAATACTGAACTGTCACAACTTTAAACACAGGTCCTGGGGGAAATACTGAACTGTCACAAATTTAAACACAAGGCCTGGAGGAAATACTGAACTGTCACAACTTTAAACACAGGGCCTGGAGGAAATACTGAACTGTCACAAATTTAAACACAAGGCCTGGAGGAAATACTGAACTGTCACAAATTTAAACACAAGGCCTGGAGGAAATACTGAACTGTCACAAATTTAAACACAAGGCCTGGAGGAAAGACTGAACTGTCACAAATTTAAACACAGGGCCTGGAGGAAATACTGAACTGTCACAAATTTAAACACAAGGCCTGGAGGAAAGACTGAACTGTCACAAATTTAAACACAGGGCCTGGAGGAAATACTGAACTGTTACAAATTTAAACACAAGGCCTGGAGGAAAGACTGAACTGTCACAAATTTAAACACAAGGCCAGGAGGAAATACTGAACTGTCACAAATTTAAACACAAGGCCTGGAGGAAATACTGAACTGTTACAAATTTAAACATAGGGTCTGGAGGAAATACTGAACTGTCACAAATTTAAACACAGGTCCTGGGGGAAATACTGAACTGTCACAAATTTAAACACAGGGCCTGGAGGGAATACTGAACTGTCACAAATTTAAACACAGGTCCTGGGGGAAATACTGAACTGTCACAAATTTAAACACAGGGCCTGGAGGGAATACTGAACTGTCACAAATTTAAACACAAGGCCTGGAGGTAATACTGAAATGTCACAAATTTAAACACAAGGCCTGGAGTAAATACTGAACTGTCACAACTTTAAACACAAGGCCTGGAGGAAATACTGAATTGTCACAAATTTAAACACAGGGTCTGGAGGGAATACTGAATTGTCACAAATTTAAACACAGGGTCTGGAGGAAATACTGAACTGTCACAAATTTAAACACAGGGCCTGGAGGAAATACTGAATTGTCACAAATTTAAACACAGGGTCTGGAGGAAATACTGAATTGTCACAAATTTAAACACAGGGCCTGGAGGAAATACTGAATTGTCACAAATTTAAACACAGGGTCTGGAGTAAATACTGAACTGTCACAACTTTAAACACAAGGCCTGGAGGAAATACTGAATTGTCACAGATTTAAACACAGGGTCTGGAGGAAATACTGAACTGTCACAAATTTAAACACAGGGCCTGGAGGTAATACTGAAATGTCACAAATTTAAACACAAGGCCTGGAGTAAATACTGAACTGTCACAAATTTAAACACAAGGCCTGGAGGTAATACTGAAATGTCACAAATTTAAACACAAGGCCTGGAGTAAATACTGAACTGTCACAACTTTAAACACAAGGCCTGGAGGAAATACTGAATTGTCACAAATTTAAACACAGGGTCTGGAGGAAATACTGAATTGTCACACATTTAAACACAGGGCCTGGAGGAAATACTGAATTGTCACAAATTTAAACACAGGGTCTGGAGTAAATACTGAACTGTCACAACTTTAAACACAAGGCCTGGAGGAAATACTGAATTGTCACAAATTTAAACACAGGGTCTGGAGGAAATACTGAACTGTCACAAATTTAAACACAGGGCCTGGAGGAAATACTGAATTTTCACAAATTTAAACACAGGGTCTGGAGTAAATACTGAACTGTCACAAATTTAAACACAAGGCCTGGAGGAAATACTGAACTGTCACAAATTTAAACACAGGGCCTGGAGGTAATACTGAAATGTCACAAATTTAAACACAAGGCCTGGAGTAAATACTGAACTGTCACAAATTTAAACACAAGGCCTGGAGGAAATACTGAACAGTCACAAATTTAAACACAGGGCCTGGAGGAAATACTGAACTGTCACAAATTTAAACACAAGGCCTGGAGGAAATACTGAACTGTCACAAATTTAAACACAAGGCCTGGAGGAAATACTGAACTGTCACAAATTTAAACACTAGGCCTGGAGGGAATACTGAACTGTCACAAATTTAAACACAGGGCCAGGAGGAAATACTGAACTGTCACAACTTTAAACACAAGGCCTGGAGGGAATACTGAACTGTCACAAATTTAAACACAAGGCCTGGAGGAAATACTGAACTGTCACAAATTTAAACACAAGGCCTGGAGGAAATACTGAACTGTCACAAATTTAAACACAAGGCCTGGAGGGAAATACTGAACTGACACAAATTTAAACACAGGGCCTGGAAGGAAATACTGAACTCTCACAAATTTAAACACAGGGTCTGGAGGAAATACTGAACTGTCACAAATTTAAACACAGGGCCAGGAGGAAATACTGAACTGTCACAACTTTAAACACAGGGCCTGGAGGAAATACTGAACTCTCACAAATGTAAACACAAGGCCTGGAGTGAATACTGAACTGTCACAAATTTAAACACAGGGCCAGGAGGAAATACTGAACTGTCACAACTTTAAACACAGGGCCTGGAGGAAATACTGAACTCTCACAAATTTAAACACAGGGCCAGGAGGAAATACTGAACTGTCACAAATTTAAACACAGGGCCTGGAGGAAATACTGAACTCTCACAAATTTAAACACAAGGCCTGGAGGGAATACTGAACTGTCACACATTTAAACACAGGGCCTGGAGGAAATACTGAACTGTCACAAATTTAAACACAAGGCCTGGAGGAAATACTGAACTGTCACAAATTTAAACACAAGGCCTGGAGGAAATACTGAACTGTCACAAATTTAAACACAGGGCCAGGAGGAAATACTGAACTGTCACAAATTTAAACACAAGGCCTGGAGGAAATACTGAACTGTCACAAATTTAAACACAGGGCCTGGAGGAAATACTGAACTCTCACAAATTTAAACACAGGGCCTGGAGGAAATACTGAACTGTCACAAATTTAAACACAAGGCCTGGAGGAAATACTGAACTGTCACAAATTTAAACACAGGGTCTGGAGGAAATACTGAACTGTCACAAATTTAAACATAGGGCCTGGAGGAAATACTGAACTGTCACAAATTTAAACACAGGGCCTGGAGGAAATACTGATCTGTCACAAATTTAAACACAAGGCCTGGAGGAAATACTGAACTGTCACAAATTTAAACACAGGGCCTGGAGGAAATACTGAACTCTCACAAATTTAAACACAGGGCCTGGAGGAAATACTGAGCTGTCACAAATTTAAACACAGGGCCTGGAGTAAATACTGAACTGTCACAAATTTAAACACAGGGTCTGGAGGAAATACTGAACTGTCACAAATTTAAACACAAAGCCTGGAGGAAATACTGAACTGTCACAAATTTAAACACAGGGTCTGGAGGAAATACTGAACTGTCACAAATTTAAACACAAGGCCTGGAGGGAAATACTGAACTGTCACAAATTTAAACACAAGGCCTGGAGGAAATACTGAACTGTCACAAATTTAAACACAGGGCCTGGAGGGAATACTGAACTGTCACAAATTTAAACACAAGGCCTGGAGGAAATACTGAACTGTCACAAATTTAAACACAAGGCCTGGAGGAAATACTGAACTGTCACAAATTTAAACACAAGGCCTGGAGGAAATACTGAACTGTCACAAATTTAAACACAAGGCCTGGAGGAAATACTGAACTGTCACAAATTTAAACACAGGGCCTGGAGGGAATACTGAACTGTCACAAATTTAAACACAAGGCCTGGAGGAAATACTGAGCTGTCACAAATTTAAACACAAGGCCTGGAGGAAATACTGAGCTGTCACAAATTTAAACACAAGGCCTGGAGGAAATACTGAACTGTCACAAATTTAAACACAAGGCCTGGAGGAAATACTGAACTGTCACAAATTTAAACACAAGGCCTGGAGGAAATACTGAACTGTCACAAATTTAAATACAGGGCCTGGAGGAAATACTGAACTGTTACAAATTTAAACACAAGGCCTGGAAGAAATACTGAGCTGTCACAAATTTAAACACAAGGCCTGGAGGAAATACTGAACTGTTACAAATTTAAACACAAGGCCTGGAGGAAATACTGAACTGTCACAACTTTAAACACAGGGTCCGGAGGAAATACTGAACTGTCACAGCTTTAAACACAGGGCCTGGAGGAAATACTGAACTGTCACAAATTTAAACACAAGGCCTGGAGGAAATACTGAACTGTTACAAATTTAAACACAAGGCCTGGAGGAAATACTGAACTGTCACAAATTTAAACACAAGGCCTGAAGGAAAGACTGAACTGTCACAAATTTAAACACAGGGTCTGGAGGAAATACTGAACTGTCACAAATTTAAACACAGGGCCTGGAGGAAAGACTGAACTGTCACAACTTTAAACACAGGGCCTGGAGGAAATACTGAACTGCCACAAATTTAAACACAAGGCCTGGAGGAAATACTGAACTGTCACAAATTTAAACACAAGGCCTGGAGGAAATACTGAACTGTCACAAATTTAAACACAAGGCCTGGAGGAAATACTGAACTGTCACAAATTTAAACACAAGGCCTGGAGGAAATACTGATCTCTCACAAATTTAAACACAGGGTCTGGAGGAAATACTGAACTGTCACAAATTTAAACACAGGGCCTGGAGGAAATACTGAACTGTCACAAATTTAAACACAAGGCCTGGAGGAAATACTGTACTGTCACAAATTTAAACACAGGGCCTGGAGGAAATACTGAACAGTTACAAATTTAAACACAAGGCCTGGAGGAAATACTGAACTGTCACAAATTTAAACACAAGGCCTGGAGGAAATACTGAACTGTTACAAATTTAAACACAGGGCCCGGAGGAAAGACTGAACTGTCACAACTTTAAACACAGGGTCTGGAGGAAATACTGAACTGTCACAAATTTAAACACAAGGCCTGGAGGAAATACTGAACTGTCACAAATTTAAACACAAGGCCTGGAGGAAATGCTGAACTGTCACAAATTTAAACACAAGGCCTGGAGGAAATACTGAACTGTCACAAATTTAAACACAAGGCCTGGAGGAAATACTGAACTGTTAAAAATTTAAACACAAGGCCTGGAGGAAATACTGAACTGTCACAAATTTAAACACAAGGCCTGGAGGAAATACTGAACTGTTACAAATTTAAACACAAGGCCTGGAGGAAATACTGACCTGTCACAAATTTAAACACAAGGTCAGGAGGAAATACTGAACTGTCACAAATTTAAACACAAGGCCTGGGGGAAATACTGAACTGTCACAAATTTAAATACAAGGCCTGGGGGAAATACTGAACTGTCACAAATTTAAACACAAGGCCTGGAGGAAATACTGAACTGTCACAAATTTAAACACAGGGCCTGTAGTAAATACTGAACTGTTACAAATTTAAACACAAGGCCTGGAGGAAATACTGAACTGTCACAAATTTAAACACAAGGCCTGGCGGAAATACTGAACTGTTACAAATTTAAACACAAGGCCTGGAGGAAATATTGAACTCTCACAAATTTAAACACAAGGCCTGGAGGAAATACTGAGCTGTCACAAATTTAAACACAAGGCCTGGAGGAAATACTGAACTGCCACAAATTTAAACACAGGGCCTGGAGGAAATACTGAGCTGTCACAAATTTAAACACAAGGCCTGGAGGAAATATTGAACTCTCACAAATTTAAACACAAGGCCTGGAGGAAATACTGAACTGCCACAAATTTAAACACAGGGCCTGGAGGAAATACTGAACTGTTACAAATTTAAACACAAGGCCTGGAGGAAATATTGAATCTCACAAATTTAAACACAAGTCCTGGAGGAAATACTGAACTGCCACAAATTTAAACACAGGGCCTGGAGGAAATACTGAACTGTCACAAATTTAAACACAAGGCCTGGAGGAAATACTGAACTGTTACAAATTATACACAGGGTCTGGAGGAAATACTGAACTGTTACAAATTTAAACACAGGGCCTGGAGGAAATACTGAACTGTCACAAATTTAAACACAGGGCCTGGAGGAAATACTGAACTGTCACAAATTTAAACACAATGCCTGGAGGAAATACTGAACTGTTACAAATTTAAACACAGGGCCTGGAGGAAATACTGAACTGTCACAAATTTAAACACAGGGCCTGGAGGAAATACTGAACTGTTACAAATTTAAACACAATGCCTGGAGGAAATACTGAACTGTCACAACTTTAAACACAGGGTCCGGAGGAAATACTGAACTGTCACAGCTTTAAACACAGGGCCTGGAGTAAATACTGAACTGTCACAAATTTAAACACAAGGCCTGGAGGAAATACTGAACTGTCGCAAATTTAAACACAAGGCCTGGAGGAAATACTGAGCTGTAGGAAATTTAAACACAGTGGATGGAGGAAATACTGAACTGTCACAAATTTAAACACAAGGCCTGGAGGAAATACTGAACTGTTACAAATTTAAACACAAGGCCTGGAGGAAATACTGAACTGTCACAAATTTAAACACAGGTTCTGGAGGAAATACTGAACTGTCACAAATTTAAACACAGGGCCCGCAGGAAAGACTGAACTGTCCCAACATTAAACACAAGGCCTGGAGGAAATACTGAACTGTCACAAATTTAAACACAGGGCCTGGAGGAAATACTGAACTGTCACAAATTTAAACACAGGGCCTGGAGGAAATACTGAACTGCCACAAATTTAAACACAGGGCCTGGAGGAAATACTGAACTGTCACAAATTTAAACACAGGGCCTGGAGGAAATACTGAACTGCCACAAATTTAAACACAGGGCCTGGAGGAAATACTGAACTGCCACAAATTTAAACACAGGGCCTGGAGGAAATACTGAACTGTCACAAATTTAAACACAGGGCCTGGAGGAAATACTGAACTGTTACAAATTTAAACACAATGCCTGGAGGAAATACTGAACTGTCACAACTTTAAACACAGGGTCCGGAGGAAATACTGATCTGTCACAGCTTTAAACACAGGGCCTGGAGTAAATACTGAACTGTCACAAATTTAAACACAAGGCCTGGAGGAAATACTGAACTGTTACAAATTTAAACACAAGGCCTGGAGGAAATACTGAACTGTCACAAATTTAAACACAAGGCCTGGAGGAAATACTGAACTGTCACAAATTTAAACACAGGGCCTGGAGGAAATACTGAACTGTCACAAATTTAAACACAAGGCCTGGAGGAAAGACTGAACTGTCCCAACATTAAACACAGGGTCTGGAGGAAATACTGAACTGTCTCAAATTTAAACACAGGGCCTGGAGGAAATACTGAACTGTCACAAATTTAAACACAATGCCTGGAGGAAATACTGAACTGTCACAACTTTAAACACAGGGCCTGGAGGAAATACTGAACTGCCACAAATTTAAACACAGGGCCTGGAGGAAATACTGAACTGTCACAAATTTAAACACAGGGTCTGGAGGAAATACTGAGCTGTCACAAATTTAAACACAAGGCCTGGAGGAAATACTGAACTGTCACAAATTTAAACACAAGGCCTGGAGGAAATACTGAACTGTCACAAATTTAAACACAAGGCCTGGAGGAAATACTGAGCTGTCACAAATTTAAACACAAGGCCTGGAGGAAATACTGAACTGTCACAAATTTAAACACAAGGCCTGGAGGAAATACTGAACTGTCACAAATTTAAACACAGGGTCTGGAGGAAATACTGAACTGTTACAAATTTAAACACAATGCCTGGAGGAAATACTGAACTGTCACAACTTTAAACACAGGGCCTGGAGGAAATACTGAACTGCCACAAATTTAAACACAGGGCCTGGAGGAAATACTGAACTGTCACAAATTTAAACACAGGGCCTGGAGGAAATACTGAACTGTTACAAATTTAAACACAATGCCTGGAGGAAATACTGAACTGTCACAACTTTAAACACAGGGTCCGGAGGAAATACTGATCTGTCACAGCTTTAAACACAGGGCCTGGAGTAAATACTGAACTGTCACAAATTTAAACACAAGGCCTGGAGGAAATACTGAACTGTTACAAATTTAAACACAAGGCCTGGAGGAAATACTGAACTGTCACAAATTTAAACACAAGGCCTGGAGGAAATACTGAACTGTCACAACATTAAACACAGGGTCTGGAGGAAATACTGAACTGTCTCAAATTTAAACACAGGGCCTGGAGGAAATACTGAACTGTCACAAATTTAAACACAAGTCCTGGAGGAAATACTGAACTGTTACAAATTTAAACACAAGTCCTGGAGGAAATACTGAACTGTCACAAATTTAAACACAAGGCCTGGAGGAAATACTGAACTGTCACAACATTAAACACAGGGTCTGGAGGAAATACTGAACTGTCTCAAATTTAAACACAGGGCCTGGAGGAAATACTGAACTGTCACAAATTTAAACACAAGTCCTGGAGGAAATACTGAACTGTTACAAATTTAAACACAATGCCTGGAGGAAATACTGAACTGTCACAACTTTAAACACAAGGCCTGGAGGAAATACTGAACTGTCACAAATTTAAACACAGGGTCTGGAGGAAATACTGAACTGTCACAAATTTAAACACAGGGCCCGGAGGAAAGACTGAACTGTCCCAACATTAAACACAAGGCCTGGAGGAAATACTGAACTGTCACAAATTTAAACACAGGGCCTGGAGGAAATACTGAACTGTCACAAATTTAAACACAGGGCCTGGAGGAAATACTGAACTGCCACAAATTTAAACACAGGGCCTGGAGGAAATACTGAACTGTCACAAATTTAAACACAGGGCCTGGAGGAAATACTGAACTGCCACAAATTTAAACACAGGGCCTGGAGGAAATACTGAACTGCCACAAATTTAAACACAGGGCCTGGAGGAAATACTGAACTGTCACAAATTTAAACACAGGGCCTGGAGGAAATACTGAACTGTCACAAATTTAAACACAGGGCCTGGAGGAAATACTGGACTGTTACAAATTTAAACACAATGCCTGGAGGAAATACTGAACTGTCACAACTTTAAACACAGGGTCCGGAGGAAATACTGAACTGTCACAGCTTTAAACACAGGGCCTGGAGTAAATACTGAACTGTCACAAATTTAAACACAAGGCCTGGAGGAAATACTGAACTGTTACAAATTTAAACACAAGGCCTGGAGGAAATACTGAACTGTCACAAATTTAAACACAGGGCCTGGAGGAAATACTGAACTGTCACAAATTTAAACACAAGGCCTGGAGGAAAGACTGAACTGTCCCAACATTAAACACAGGGTCTGGAGGAAATACTGAACTGTCTCAAATTTAAACACAGGGCCTGGAGGAAATACTGAACTGTTACAAATTTAAACACAAGGCCTGGAGGAAATACTGAACTGTCACAAATTTAAACACAAGGCCTGGAGGAAATACTGAACTGTTACAAATTTAAACACAAGGCCTGGAGGAAATACTGAACTGTCACAAATTTAAACACAAGGCCTGGAGGAAATACTGAACTGTTACAAATTTAAACACAAGGCCTGGAGGAAATACTGAACTGTCACAAATTTAAACACAGGGCCTGGAGGAAATACTGAACTGTCACAAATTTAAACACAAGGCCTGGAGGAAAGACTGAACTGTCCCAACATTAAACACAGGGTCTGGAGGAAATACTGAACTGTCTCAAATTTAAACACAGGGCCTGGAGGAAATACTGAACTGTCACAAATTTAAACACAAGTCCTGGAGGAAATACTGAACTGTTACAAATTTAAACACAATGCCTGGAGGAAATACTGAACTGTCACAAATTTAAACACAGGGTCTGGAGGGAAATACTGAACTGTCACAAATTTAAACACAGGGCCCGGAGGAAAGACTGAACTGTCCCAACATTAAACACAAGGCCTGGAGGAAATACTGAACTGTCACAAATTTAAACACAGGGCCTGGAGGAAATACTGAACTGTCACAAATTTAAACACAGGGCCTGGAGGAAATACTGAACTGCCACAAATTTAAACACAGGGCCTGGAGGAAATACTGAACTGTCACAAATTTAAACACAGGGCCTGGAGGAAATACTGAACTGTCACAAATTTAAACACAGGGCCTGGAGGAAATACTGGACTGTTACAAATTTAAACACAATGCCTGGAGGAAATACTGAACTGTCACAACTTTAAACACAGGGTCCGGAGGAAATACTGAACTGTCACAGCTTTAAACACAGGGCCTGGACTAAATACTGAACTGTCACAAATTTAAACACAAGGCCTGGAGGAAATACTGAACTGTTACAAATTTAAACACAAGGCCTGGAGGAAATACTGAACTGTCACAAATTTAAACACAGGGCCTGGAGGAAATACTGAACTGTCACAAATTTAAACACAAGGCCTGGAGGAAAGACTGAACTGTCCCAACATTAAACACAGGGTCTGGAGGAAATACTGAACTGTCACAAATTTAAACACAGGGCCTGGAGGAAATACTGAACTGTCACAAATTTAAACACAGGGCCTGGAGGAAATACTGAACTGTCACAAATTTAAACACAAGGCCTGGAGGAAATACTGAACTGTCACAAATTTAAACACAAGGCCTGGAGGAAACACTGAACTGTCACAAATTTAAACACAGTGCCTGGAGGAAATACTGAACTGTCACAAATTTAAACACAGGGCCTGGAGGAAATACTGAACTGTCACAAATTTAAACACAAGGCCTGGAGGAAATACTGAACTGTCACAAATTTAAACACAAGGCCTGGAGGAAATACTGAACTGTCACAAATTTAAACACAGGGCCTGAAGGAAATACTGAACAGTCACAAATTTAAACACAAAGCCTGGAGGAAATACTGAACTGTCACAAATTTAAACACAAGGCCTTCAGGAAATACTGAACTGTCACAAATTTAAACACAAGGCCTGGAGGAAATACTGAACTGTCACAAATTTAAACACAAGGCCTGGAGGAAATACTGAACTGTCACAAATTTAAACACAAGGCCTGGAGGGAATACTGAACTGTCACAACTTTAAACACAGGGTCCGGAGGAAATACTGAACTGTCACAAATTTAAACACAGGGCCTGGAGGAAATACTGAACTGTCACAAATTTAAACACAGGGCCTGGAGGAAATACTGAACTGTCACAAATTTAAACACAAGGCCTGGAGGAAATACTGAACTGTCACAAATTTAAACACAAGGCCTGGAGGAAACACTGAACTGTCACAAATTTAAACACAGTGCCTGGAGGAAATACTGAACTGTCACAAATTTAAACACAGGGCCTGGAGGAAATACTGAACTGTCACAAATTTAAACACAAGGCCTGGAGGAAATACTGAACTGTCACAAATTTAAACACAAGGCCTGGAGGAAATACTGAACTGTCACAAATTTAAACACAGGGCCTGAAGGAAATACTGAACAGTCACAAATTTAAACACAAAGCCTGGAGGAAATACTGAACTGTCACAAATTTAAACACAAGGCCTGGAGGAAATACTGAACTGTCACAAATTTAAACACAAGGCCTGGAGGAAATACTGAACTGTTACAAATTTAAACACAAGGCCTGGAGGAAATACTGAACTGTCACAAATTTAAACACAAGGCCTGGAGGAAATACTGAACTGTCACAAATTTAAACACAAGGCCTGGAGGAAATACTGAACTGTCACAAATTTAAACACAAGGCCTGGAGGGAATACTGAACTGTCACAACTTTAAACACAGGGTCCGGAGGAAATACTGAACTGTCACAGCTTTAAACACAAGGACTGGAGGGAATACTGAACTGTCACAACTTTAAACACAAGGTCTGGAGGAAATACTGAACTGTCACAAATTTAAACACAAGGCCTGGAGCAAATACTGAACTGTCACAAATTTAAACACAAGGCCTGGAGGAAATACTGAACTGTTACAAATTTAAACACAAGGCCTGGAGGAAATACTGAACTGTCACAAATTTAAACACAGGGCCTGGAGGAAATACTGAACTGTCACAAATTTAAACACAAGGCCTGGAGGAAAGACTGAACTGTCCCAACATTAAACACAGGGTCTGGAGGAAATACTGAACTGTCTCAAATTTAAACACAGGGCCTGGAGGAAATACTGAACTGTCACAAATTTAAACACAAGTCCTGGAGGAAATACTGAACTGTTACAAATTTAAACACAATGCCTGGAGGAAATACTGAACTGTCACAACTTTAAACACAGGGTCTGGAGGAAATACTGAACTGTCACAAATTTAAACACAGGGCCCGGAGGAAAGACTGAACTGTCCCAACATTAAACACAAGGCCTGGAGGAAATACTGAACTGTCACAAATTTAAACACAAGGCCTGGAGGGAATACTGAACTGTCACAACTTTAAACACAAGGTCTGGAGGAAATACTGAACTGTCACAAATTTAAACACAAGGCCTGGAGCAAATACTGAACTGTCACAAATTTAAACACAAGGCCTGGAGGAAATACTGAACTGTTACAAATTTAAACACAAGGCCTGGAGGAAATACTGAACTGTCACAAATTTAAACACAGGGCCTGGAGGAAATACTGAACTGTCACAAATTTAAACACAAGGCCTGGAGGAAAGACTGAACTGTCCCAACATTAAACACAGGGTCTGGAGGAAATACTGAACTGTCTCAAATTTAAACACAGGGCCTGGAGGAAATACTGAACTGTCACAAATTTAAACACAAGTCCTGGAGGAAATACTGAACTGTTACAAATTTAAACACAATGCCTGGAGGAAATACTGAACTGTCACAACTTTAAACACAAGGCCTGGAGGAAATACTGAACTGTCACAAATTTAAACACAGGGCCCGGAGGAAAGACTGAACTGTCCCAACATTAAACACAAGGCCTGGAGGAAATACTGAACTGTCACAAATTTAAACACAGGGCCTGGAGGAAATACTGAACTGTCACAAATTTAAACACAGGGCCTGGAGGAAATACTGAACTGCCACAAATTTAAACACAGGGCCTGGAGGAAATACTGAACTGTCACAAATTTAAACACAGGGCCTGGAGGAAATACTGAACTGCCACAAATTTAAACACAGGGCCTGGAGGAAATACTGAACTGTCACAAATTTAAACACAATGCCTGGAGGAAATACTGAACTGTCACAACTTTAAACACAGGGCCTGGAGTAAATACTGAACTGTCACAAATTTAAACACAAGGCCTGGAGGAAATACTGAACTGTTACAAATTTAAACACAAGGCCTGGAGGAAATACTGAACTGTCACAAATTTAAACACAGGGCCTGGAGGAAATACTGAACTGTCACAAATTTAAACACAGGGCCTGGAGGAAATACTGAACTGTCACAAATTTAAACACAGTGCCTGGAGGAAATACTGAACTGTCACAAATTTAAACACAGGGCCTGGAGGAAATACTGAACTGTCACAAATTTAAACACAGGGCCTGGAGGAAATACTGAACTGTCACAAATTTAAACACAAGGCGTGGAGGAAATACTGAACTGTCACAAATTTAAACACAAGGCCTGGAGGAAATACTGAACTGTTACAAATTTAAACACAATGCCTGGAGGAAATACTGAACTGTCACAACTTTAAACACAAGGCCTGGAGGAAATACCGAACTGTCACAAATTTAAACACAGGGTCTGGAGGAAAT
The DNA here is from genome assembly GCF_036365525.1 of Heterodontus francisci. Lineage (NCBI taxonomy): Eukaryota > Metazoa > Chordata > Chondrichthyes > Heterodontiformes > Heterodontidae > Heterodontus > Heterodontus francisci. The sequence continues at coordinate 624,859 of NW_027140470.1, read as the reverse complement.
ACTGAACTGTCACAAATTTAAACACAGGGCCCGGATGAAAGACTGAACTGTCCCAACATTAAACACAAGGCCTGGAGGAAATACTGAACTGTCACAAATTTAAACACAGGGCCTGGAGGAAATACTGAACTGTCACAAATTTAAACACAAGGCCTGGAGGAAATACTGAACTGCCACAAATTTAAACACAGGGCCTGGAGGAAATACTGAACTGCCACAAATTTAAACACAAGGTCTGGAGGAAATACTGAACTGCCACAAATTTAAACACAAGGCCTGGAGGAAATACTGAACTGTCACAAATTTAAACACAAGGCCTGGAGGAAATACTGAACTGCCACAAATTTAAACACAGGGCCTGGAGGAAATACTGAACTGCCACAAATTTAAACACAAGGTCTGGAGGAAATACTGAACTGCCACAAATTTAAACACAGGGCCTGGAGGAAATACTGAACTGCCACAAATTTAAACACAAGGTCTGGAGGAAATACTGAACTGTCACAAATTTAAACACAGGGTCTGGAGGAAATACTGAACTGCCACAAATTTAAACACAGGGCCTGGAGGAAATACTGAACTGCCACAAATTTAAACACAGGGCCTGGAGGAAATACTGAACTGCCACAAATTTAAACACAAGGTCTGGAGGAAATACTGAACTGTCACAAATTTAAACACAAGGCCTGGAGGAAATACTGAACTGCCACAAATTTAAACACAAGGTCTGGAGGAAATACTGAACTGTCACAAATTTAAACACAGGGTCTGGAGGAAATACTGAACTGCCACAAATTTAAACACAGGGCCTGGAGGAAATACTGAACTGCCACAAATTTAAACACAGGGCCTGGAGGAAATACTGAACTGCCACAAATTTAAACACAGGGCCTGGAGGAAATACTGAACTGTCACAAATTTAAACACAGGGCCTGGAGGAAATACTGAACTGTCACAAATTTAAACACAAGGCCTGGAGGAAATACTGAACTGCCACAAATTTAAACACAGGGCCTGGAGGAAATACTGAACTGTCACAAATTTAAACACAGGGCCTGGAGGAAATACTGGACTGTTACAAATTTAAACACAATGCCTGGAGGAAATACTGAACTGTCACAACTTTAAACACAGGGTCCGGAGGAAATACTGAACTGTCACAGCTTTAAACACAGGGCCTGGAGTAAATACTGAACTGTCACAAATTTAAACACAAGGCCTGGAGGAAATACTGAACTGTTACAAATTTAAACACAAGGCCTGGAGGAAATACTGAACTGTCACAAATTTAAACACAAGGCCTGGAGGAAATACTGAACTGTCACAAATTTAAACACAAGGCCTGGAGGAAAGACTGAACTGTCCCAACATTAAACACAGGGTCTGGAGGAAATACTGAACTGTCACAAATTTAAACACAGGGCCTGGAGGAAATACTGAACTGTCACAAATTTAAACACAGTGCCTGGAGGAAATACTGAACTGTCACAAATTTAAACACAGGGCCTGGAGGAAATACTGAACTGTCACAAATTTAAACACAGGGCCTGGAGGAAATACTGAACTGTCACAAATTTAAACACAGTGCCCGGATGAAAGACTGAACTGTCCCAACATTAAACACAAGGCCTGGAGGAAATACTGAACTGTCACAAATTTAAACACAGGGCCTGGAGGAAATACTGAACTGTCACAAATTTAAACACAAGGCCTGGAGGAAATACTGAACTGCCACAAATTTAAACACAGGGCCTGGAGGAAATACTGAACTGCCACAAATTTAAACACAGGGCCTGGAGGAAATACTGAACTGTCACAAATTTAAACACAGGGCCTGGAGGAAATACTGAACTGCCACAAATTTAAACACAAGGTCTGGAGGAAATACTGAACTGTCACAAATTTAAACACAGGGTCTGGAGGAAATACTGAACTGCCACAAATTTAAACACAGGGCCTGGAGGAAATACTGAACTGTCACAAATTTAAACACAGGGCCTGGAGGAAATACTGAACTGCCACAAATTTAAACACAGGGCCTGGAGGAAATACTGAACTGCCACAAATTTAAACACAGGGCCTGGAGGAAATACTGAACTGTCACAAATTTAAACACAGGGCCTGGAGGAAATACTGGACTGTTACAAATTTAAACACAATGCCTGGTGGAAATACTGAACTGTCACAACTTTAAACACAGGGTCCGGAGGAAATACTGAACTGTCACAGCTTTAAACACAGGGCCTGGAGTAAATACTGAACTGTCACAAATTTAAACACAAGGCCTGGAGGAAATACTGAACTGTTACAAATTTAAACACAAGGCCTGGAGGAAATACTGAACTGTCACAAATTTAAACACAAGGCCTGGAGGAAATACTGAACTGTCACAAATTTAAACACAAGGCCTGGAGGAAAGACTGAACTGTCCCAACATTAAACACAGGGTCTGGAGGAAATACTGAACTGTCACAAATTTAAACACAGGGCCTGGAGGAAATACTGAACTGTCACAAATTTAAACACAGTGCCTGGAGGAAATACTGAACTGTCACAAATTTAAACACAGGGCCTGGAGGAAATACTGAACTGTCACAAATTTAAACACAGGGCCTGGAGGAAATACTGAACTGTCACAAATTTAAACACAAGGCCTGGAGGAAATACTGAACTGTCACAAATTTAAACACAAGGCCTGGAGGAAATACTGAACTGTCACAAATTTAAACACAGGGCCTGAAGGAAATACTGAACAGTCACAAATTTAAACACAAAGCCTGGAGGAAATACTGAACTGTCACAAATTTAAACACAAGGCCTGGAGGAAATACTGAACTGTCACAAATTTAAACACAAGGCCTGGAGGAAATACTGAACTGTCACAAATTTAAACACAAGGCCTGGAGGAAATACTGAACTGTCACAAATTTAAACACAAGGCCTGGAGGGAATACTGAACTGTCACAACTTTAAACACAGGGTCCGGAGGAAATACTGAACTGTCACAGCTTTAAACACAGGGCCTGGAGCAAATACTGAACTGTCACAACTTTAAACACAAGGCCTGGAGGAAATACTGAACTGTTACAAATTTAAACACAAGGCCTGGAGGAAATACTGAACTGTCACAAATTTAAACACAGGGCCTGGAGGAAATACTGAACTGTCACAAATTTAAACACAAGGCCTGGAGGAAAGACTGAACTGTCCCAACATTAAACACAGGGTCTGGAGGAAATACTGAACTGTCTCAAATTTAAACACAGGGCCTGGAGGAAATACTGAACTGTCACAAATTTAAACACAAGTCCTGGAGGAAATACTGAACTGTTACAAATTTAAACACAATGCCTGGAGGAAATACTGAACTGTCACAACTTTAAACACAAGGCCTGGAGGAAATACTGAACTGTCACAAATTTAAACACAGGGTCTGGAGGAAATACTGAACTGTCACAAATTTAAACACAGGGCCCGGAGGAAAGACTGAACTGTCCCAACATTAAACACAAGGCCTGGAGGAAATACTGAACTGTCACAAATTTAAACACAGGGCCTGGAGGAAATACTGAACTGTCACAAATTTAAACACAGGGCCTGGAGGAAATACTGAACTGCCACAAATTTAAACACAGGGCCTGGAGGAAATACTGAACTGTCACAAATTTAAACACAGGGCCTGGAGGAAATACTGAACTGCCACAAATTTAAACACAGGGCCTGGAGGAAATACTGAACTGTCACAAATTTAAACACAGGGCCTGGAGGAAATACTGAACTGCCACAAATTTAAACACAGGGCCTGGAGGAAATACTGAACTGTCACAAATTTAAACACAGGGCCTGGAGGAAATACTGGACTGTTACAAATTTAAACACAGGGTCCGGAGGAAATACTGAACTGTCACAGCTTTAAACACAGGGCCTGGACTAAATACTGAACTGTCACAAATTTAAACACAAGGCCTGGAGGAAATACTGAACTGTTACAAATTTAAACACAAGGCCTGGAGGAAATACTGAACTGTCACAAATTTAAACACAGGGCCTGGAGGAAATACTGAACTGTCACAAATTTAAACACAAGGCCTGGAGGAAAGACTGAACTGTCCCAACATTAAACACAGGGTCTGGAGGAAATACTGAACTGTCACAAATTTAAACACAGGGCCTGGAGGAAATACTGAACTGTCACAAATTTAAACACAGTGCCTGGAGGAAATACTGAACTGTCACAAATTTAAACACAGGGCCTGGAGGAAATACTGAACTGTCACAAATTTAAACACAGGGCCTGGAGGAAATACTGAACTGTCACAAATTTAAACACAAGGCCTGGAGGAAATACTGAACTGTCACAAATTTAAACACAAGGCCTGGAGGAAATACTGAACTGTCACAAATTTAAACACAGGGCCTGAAGGAAATACTGAACAGTCACAAATTTAAACACAAAGCCTGGAGGAAATACTGAACTGTCACAAATTTAAACACAAGGCCTGGAGGAAATACTGAACTGTCACAAATTTAAACACAAGGCCTGGAGGAAATACTGAACTGTCACAAATTTAAACACAAGGCCTGGAGGAAATACTGAACTGTCACAAATTTAAACACAAGGCCTGGAGGGAATACTGAACTGTCACAACTTTAAACACAGGGTCCGGAGGAAATACTGAACTGTCACAGCTTTAAACACAGGGCCTGGATCAAATACTGAACTGTCACAAATTTAAACACAAGGCCTGGAGGAAATACTGAACTGTTACAAATTTAAACACAAGGCCTGGAGGAAATACTGAACTGTCACAAATTTAAACACAGGGCCTGGAGGAAATACTGAACTGTCACAAATTTAAACACAAGGCCTGGAGGAAATACTGAACTGTCACAAATTTAAACACAAGGCCTGGAGGAAATACTGAACTGTCTCAAATTTAAACACAGGGCCTGGAGGAAATACTGAACTGTCACAAATTTAAACACAAGTCCTGGAGGAAATACTGAACTGTTACAAATTTAAACACAATGCCTGGAGGAAATACTGAACTGTCACAACTTTAAACACAAGGCCTGGAGGAAATACTGAACTGTCACAAATTTAAACACAGGATCTGGAGGAAATACTGAACTGTCACAAATTTAAACACAGGGCCCGGAGGAAAGACTGAACTGTCCCAACATTAAACACAAGGCCTGGAGGAAATACTGAACTGTCACAAATTTAAACACAGGGCCTGGAGGAAATACTGAACTGTCACAAATTTAAACACAGGGCCTGGAGGAAATACTGAACTGCCACAAATTTAAACACAGGGCCTGGAGGAAATACTGAACTGTCACAAATTTAAACACAAGGCCTGGAGGAAATACTGAACTGTTACAAATTTAAACACAATGCCTGGAGGAAATACTGAACTGTCACAACTTTAAACACAGGGTCCGGAGGAAATACTGAACTGTCACAGCTTTAAACACAGGGCCTGGAGTAAATACTGAACTGTCACAAATTTAAACACAAGGCCTGGAGGAAATACTGAACTGTTACAAATTTAAACACAAGGCCTGGAGGAAATACTGAACTGTCACAAATTTAAACACAGGGCCTGGAGGAAATACTGAACTGTCACAAATTTAAACACAGGGCCTGGAGGAAATACTGAACTGTCACAAATTTAAACACAGTGCCTGGAGGAAATACTGAACTGTCACAAATTTAAACACAGGGCCTGGAGGAAATACTGAACTGTCACAAATTTAAACACAGGGCCTGGAGGAAATACTGAACTGTCACAAATTTAAACACAAGGCGTGGAGGAAATACTGAACTGTCACAAATTTAAACACAAGGCCTGGAGGAAATACTGAACTGTCACAAATTTAAACACAGGGCCTGAAGGAAATACTGAACAGTCACAAATTTAAACACAAAGCCTGGAGGAAATACTGAACTGTCACAAATTTAAACACAAGGCCTGGAGGAAATACTGAACTGTCACAAATTTAAACACAAGGCCTGGAGGAAATACTGAACTGTCACAAATTTAAACACAAGGCCTGGAGGAAATACTGAACTGTCACAAATTTAAACACAAGGCCTGGAGGAAATACTGAACTGTCACAAATTTAAACACAGGGCCTGGAGGAAATACTGAACTGTCACAAATTTAAACACAAGGCCTGGAGGAAATACTGAACTGTCACAAATTTAAACACAAGGCCTGGAGGAAATACTGAACTGTCACAAATTTAAACACAAGGCCTGGAGGAAATACTGAACTGTCACAAATTTAAACACAAGGCCTGGAGGAAATACTGAACTGTCACAAATTTAAACACAGGGTCTGGAGGAAATACTGAACTGTCACAAATTTAAACACGAGGCCTGGAGGAAATACTGAACTGTCACAAATTTAAACACAAGGCCTGGAGGAAATACAGAACTGTCACAAATTTAAACACAAGGCCTGGAGGAAATACTGAACTGTCACAAATTTAAACACAGGGCCTGGAGTAAATACTGAACTGTCACAAATTTAAACACAAGGCCTGGAGGAAATACTGAACTGTCACAAATTTAAACACAAGGCCTGGAGGAAATACTGAACTGTCACAAATTTAAACACAGGGCCTGGAGGAAATACTGAACTGTCACAAATTTAAACACAAGGCCTGGAGGAAATACTGAACTGTCACAAATTTAAACACAAGGCCTGGAGGAAATACTGAACTGTCACAAATTTAAACACAAGGCCTGGAGGAAATACTGAACAGTCACAAATTTAAACACAAGGCCTGGAGGAAATACTGAACTGTCACAAATTTAAACACAGGGCCTGGAGGAAATACTGAACTGTCACAAATTTAAACACAAGGCCTGGAGGAAATACTGAACTGTCACAAATTTAAACACAAGGCCTGGAGGAAATACTGAACTGTCACAAATTTAAACACAAGGCCTGGAGGAAATACTGAACTGTCACAAATTTAAACACAGGGTCTGGAGGAAATACTGAACTGTCACAAATTTAAACACAAGGCCTGGAGGAAATACTGAACTGTCACAAATTTAAACACAAGGCCTGGAGGAAATACTGAACTGTCACAAATTTAAACACAGGGTCTGGTGGAAATACTGAACTGTCACAAATTTAAACACAGGGCCTGGAGGAAATACTAAACTGTCACAAATTTAAACACAAGGCCTGGAGGAAATACTGAACTGTCACAAATTTAAACACAAGGCCTGGAGGAAATACTGAACTGTCACAAATTTAAACACAAGGCCTGGAGGAAATACTGAACTGTCACAAATTTAAACACAGGGTCTGGTGGAAATACTGAACTGTCACAAATTTAAACACAGGGCCTGGAGGAAATACTGAACTGTCACAAATTTAAACACAAGGCCTGGAGGAAATACTGAACTGTCACAAATTTAAACACAAGGCCTGGAGGAAATACTGAACTGTCACAAATTTAAACACAGGGCCTGGAGGAAATACTGAACTGTTACAAATTTAAACACAGGGCCTGGAGGAAATACTGAACTGTCACAAATTTAAACACAAGGCCTGGAGGGAATACTGAACTGTCACAAATTTAAACACAAGGCCTGGAGGGAACACTGAACTGTCACAAATTTAAACACAAGGCCTGGAGGAAATACTGAACTGTCACAAATTTAAACACAAGGCCTGGAGGAAATACTGAACTGTCACAAAGTTAAACACAGGGTCTGGAGGAAATACTGAACTGTCACAAATTTAAACACGAGGCCTGGAGGAAATACTGAACTGTCACAAATTTAAACACAAGGCCTGGAGGAAATACTGAACTGTCACAAATTTAAACACAAGGCCTGGAGGAAATACAGAACTGTCACAAATTTAAACACAAGGCCTGGAGGAAATACTGAACTGTCACAAATTTAAACACAAGGCCAGGAGGAAATACTGAACTGTCACAAATTTAAACACAAGGCCTGGAGGAAATACTGAACTGTCACAAATTTAAACACAGGGCCTGGAGGAAATACTGAACTGTCACAACTTTAAACACAAGGCCTGGAGGAAATACTGAACTGTCACAAATTTAAACACAAGGCCTGGAGGAAATACTGAACTGTCACAAATTTAAACACAAGGCCTGGAGGAAATACTGAACTGTCACAAATTTAAACACAAGGCCTGGAGGAAATACTGAACTGTCACAAATTTAAACACAAGGCCTGGAGGAAATACTGAACTGTCACAAATTTAAACACAAGGCCTGGAGGAAATACTGAACTGTCACAAATTTAAACACAGGGTCTGGAGGAAATACTGAACTGTCACAAATTTAAACACGAGGCCTGGAGGAAATACTGAACTGTCACAAATTTAAACACAAGGCCTGGAGGAAATACTGAACTGTCACAAATTTAAACACAGGGCCTGGAGGAAATACTGAACTGTCACAAATTTAAACACAAGGCCTGGAGGAAATACTGAACTGTCACAAATTTAAACACAAGGCCTGGAGGAAATACTGAACTGTCACAAATTTAAACACAGGGCCTGGAGGAAATACTGAACTGTCACAAATTTAAACACAGGGCCTGGAGGAAATACTGAACTGTCACAAATTTAAACACAGAGCCTGGAGGAAATACTGAACTGTCACAAATTTAAACACAGGGCCTGGAGGAAATACTGAACTGTCACAAATTTAAACACAAGGCCTGGAGGAAATACTGAACTGTCACAAATTTAAACACAAGGCCTGGAGGAAATACTGAACTGTCACAAATTTAAACACAGGGCCTGGAGGAAATACTGAACTGTTACAAATTTAAACACAAGGCCTGGAGGGAATACTGAACTGTCACAAATTTAAACACAAGGCCTGGAGGAAATCCTGAACTGTCACAAATTTAAACACAAGGCCTGGAGGAAATACTGAACTGTCACAAATTTAAACACAAGGCCTGGAGGAAATACTGAACTGTCACAAATTTAAACACAGGGCCTGGAGGGAATACTGAACTGTCACAAATTTAAACACAGGGCCTGGAGGAAATACTGAACTGTCACAAATTTAAACACAGGGTCTGGAGGAAATACTGAACTGTCACAAATTTAAACACAAGGCCTGGAGGAAAGACTGAACTGTCACAACTTTAAACACAGGGTCTGGAGGAAATACTGAACTGTCACAAATTTAAACACAGGGCCTGGAGGAAATACTGAACTGTCACAAATTTAAACACAAGGCCTGGAGGAAATACTGAACTGTCACAAATTTAAACACAAGGCCTGGAGGAAATACTGAACTGTCACAAATTTAATCACAAGGCCTGGAGGAAATACTGAACTGTTACAAATTTAAACACAGGGCCTGGAGGAAATACTGAACTGTCACAAATTTAAACACAAGGCCTGGAGGAAATACTGAACTGTCACAAATTTAAACACAGGGCCTGGAGGATATACTGAACTGTCACAAATTTAAACACAAGGCCTGGAGGAAATACTGAACTGTCACAAATTTAAACACAGGGCCTGGAGGATATACTGAACTGTCACAAATTTAAACACAAGGCCTGGAGGAAATACTGAACTGTCACAAATTTAAACACAAAGCCTGGAGGAAATACTGAACTGTCACAACTTTAAACACAAGGCCTGGAGGAAATACTGAACTGTCACAAATTTAAACACAAGGCCTGGAGGAAATACTGAACTTTCACAAATTTAAACACAGGGCCTGGAGGAAATACTGAACAGTCACAAATTTAAACACAAGGCCTGGAGGAAATACTGAAATGTCACAAATTTAAACACAGGGCCTGGAGGAAATACTGAACTGTCCACAAATTTAAACACAAGGCCTGGAGGAAATACTGAACTGTCACAAATTTAAACACAAAGCCTGGAGGAAATACTGAACTGTCACAACTTTAAACACAAGGCCTGGAGGAAATACTGAACTGTCACAAATTTAAACACAAGGCCTGGAGGAAATACTGAACTTTCACAAATTTAAACACAGGGCCTGGAGTAAATACTGAACTGTCACAAATTTAAACACAAGGCCTGGAGGAAATACTGAACTGTCACAAATTTAAACACAAGGCCTGGAGGAAATACTGAACTGTCACAACTTTAAACACAAGGCCTGGAGGAAATACTGAACTGTCACAAATTTAAACACAAGGCCTGGAGGAAATACTGAACTGTCACAACTTTAAACACAGGGCCTGGAGGAAATACTGAACTGTCACCAATTTAAACACAAGGCCTGGAGGAAATACTGAACTGTCACAAATTTAAACACAGGGCCTGGAGTAAATACTGAACTGTCACAAATTTAAACACAAGGCCTGGAGGAAATACTGAACTGTCACAAATTTAAACACAGGGCCTGGAGTAAATACTGAACTGTCACAAATTTAAACACAGGGCCTGGAGGAAATACTGAGCTGTCACAAATTTAAACACAAGCCCTGGAGGAAATATTGAACTGTTACAAATTTAAACACAAGGCCTGGAGGAAATACTGAACTGCCACAAATTTAAACACAGGGCCTGGAGGAAATACTGAGCTGTCACAAATTTAAACACAAGGCCTGGAGGAAATATTGAACTCTCACAAATTTAAACACAAGGCCTGGAGGAAATACTGAACTGCCACAAATTTAAACACAGGGCCTGGAGGAAATACTGAACTGTTACAAATTTAAACACAAGGCCTGGAGGAAATATTGAATCTCACAAATTTAAACACAAGGCCTGGAGGAAATACTGAACTGCCACAAATTTAAACACAGGGCCTGGAGGAAATACTGAACTGTCACAAATTTAAACACAGGGCCTGGAGGAAATACTGAACTGTTACAAATTTAAACACAATGCCTGGAGGAAATACTGAACTGTCACAACTTTAAACACAGGGTCCGGAGGAAATACTGAACTGTCACAGCTTTAAACACAGGGCCTGGAGTAAATACTGAACTGTCACAAATTTAAACACAAGGCCTGGAGGAAATACTGAACTGTTACAAATTTAAACACAAGGCCTGGAGGAAATACTGAACTGTCACAAATTTAAAACACAGGGCCTGGAGGAAATACTGAACTGTCACAAATTTAAACACAGTGCCTGGAGGAAATACTGAACTGTCACAAATTTAAACACAGGGCCTGGAGGAAATACTGAACTGTCACAAATTTAAACACAGGGCCTGGAGGAAATACTGAACTGTCACAAATTTAAACACAAGGCCTGGAGGAAATACTGAACTGTCACAAATTTAAACACAGGGCCTGGAGGAAATACTGAACAGTCACAAATTTAAACACAAAGCCTGGAGGAAATACTGAAAAGTCACAAATTTAAACACAAGGCCTGGAGGAAATACTGAACTGTCACAAATTTAAACACAAGGCCTGGAGGAAATACTGAACTGTCACAAATTTAAACACAAGCCTGGAGGAAATACTGAACTGTCACAAATTTAAACACAAGGCCTGGAGGAAATACTGAACTGTCACAAATTTAAACACAAGGCCTGGAGGAAATTCTGAACTGTCACAAATTTAAACACAAGGCCTGGAGGAAATACTGAACTGTCACAAATTTAAACACAAGGCCTGGAGGAAATACTGAACTGTCACAAATTTAAGCACAAGGCCTGGAGGAAATACTGAACTGTCACAAATTTAAACACAAGGCCTGGAGGAAATACTGAACTGTCACAAATTTAAACACAAGGCCTGGAGGAAATACTGAACTGTCACAAATTTAAACACAAGGCCTGGAGGAAATACTGAACTGTCACAAATTTAAACACAGGGCCTGGAGGAAATACTGAACTGTCACAAATTTAAACACAAGGCCTGGAGGAAATACTGAACTGTCACAAATTTAAACACAGGGCCTGGAGGAAATACTGAACTGTCACAAATTTAAGCACAGGGCCTGGAGGAAATACTGAACTGTCACAAATTTAAACACAAGGCCTGGAGGAAATACTGAACTGTCACAAATTTAAACACAGAGTCTGGTGGAAATACTGAACTGTCACAAATTTAAACACAGGGTCTGGAGGAAATACTGAACTGTCACAAATTTAAACACAAGGCCTGGAGGGAATACTGAACTGTCACAAATTTAAACACAGGGTCTGGTGGAAATACTGAACTGTCACAAATTTAAACACAAGGCCTGGAGGAAATACTGAACTGTCACAAATTTAAACACAGGGCCTGGAGGAAATACTGAACTGTCACAAATTTAAACACAGGGCCTGGAGGAAATACTGAACTGTCACAAATTTAAACACAGGGTCTGGTGGAAATACTGAACTGTCACAAATTTAAACACAGGGTCTGGAGGAAATACTGAACTGTCACAAATTTAAACACAAGGCCTGGAGGAAATACTGAACTGTTACAAATTTAAACACAGGGCCTGGAGGAAATACTGAACTGTCACAAATTTAAACACAGGGCCTGGAGGAAATACTGAACTGTCACAAATTTAAACACAGGGCCTGGAGGAAATACTGAACTGTCACAAATTTAAACACAAGGCCTGGAGGTAAATACTGAACTGTCACAAATTTAAACACAAGGCCTGGAGGAAATACTGAACTGTCACAAATTTAAACACAAGGCCTGGAGGAAATACTGAACTGTCACAAATTTAAACACAGTGCCTGGAGGAAATACTGAACTGTTACAAATTTAAACACAAGGCCTGGAGGAAATACTGAACTGTCAGAAATTTAAACACAGGGCCTGGAGGAAATACTGAACTGTCACAAATTTAAACACAGTGCCTGGAGGAAATACTGAACTGTCACAAATTTAAACACAAGGCCTGGAGGGAATACTGAACTGTCACAAATCTAAACACAGGGCCTGGAGGAAATACTGAACTGTCACAAATTTAAACACAGGGTCTGGAGGAAATACTGAACTGTCACAAATTTAAACACAAGGCCTGGAGGGAATACTGAACTGTCACAAATTTAAACACAGGGTCTGGTGGAAATACTGAACTGTCACAAATTTAAACACAAGGCCTGGAGGAAATACTGAACTGTCACAAATTTAAACACAGGGCCTGGAGGAAATACTGAACTGTCACAAATTTAAACACAGGGCCTGGAGGAAATACTGAACTGTCACAAATTTAAACACAGGGTCTGGTGGAAATACTGAACTGTCACAAATTTAAACACAGGGTCTGGAGGAAATACTGAACTGTCACAAATTTAAACACAAGGCCTGGAGGAAATACTGAACTGTTACAAATTTAAACACAGGGCCTGGAGGAAATACTGAACTGTCACAAATTTAAACACAGGGCCTGGAGGAAATACTGAACTGTCACAAATTTAAACACAGGGCCTGGAGGAAATACTGAACTGTCACAAATTTAAACACAAGGCCTGGAGGTAAATACTGAACTGTCACAAATTTAAACACAAGGCCTGGAGGAAATACTGAACTGTCACAAATTTAAACACAAGGCCTGGAGGAAATACTGAACTGTCACAAATTTAAACACAGTGCCTGGAGGAAATACTGAACTGTTACAAATTTAAACACAAGGCCTGGAGGAAATACTGAACTGTCAGAAATTTAAACACAGGGCCTGGAGGAAATACTGAACTGTCACAAATTTAAACACAGTGCCTGGAGGAAATACTGAACTGTCACAAATTTAAACACAAGGCCTGGAGGAAATACTGAACTGTCACAAATTTAAACACAGTGCCTGGAGGAAATACTGAACTGTCACAAATTTAAACACAGGGCCTGGAGGAAATACTGAACTGTCACAAATTTAAACACAGGGCCTGGAGGAAATACTGAACTGTCACAAATTTAAACACAAGGCCTGGAGGAAATACTGAACTGTCACAAATTTAAACAAAAGGCCTGGAGGAAATACTGAACTGTCACAAATTTAAACACAGGGCCTGGAGGAAATACTGAACAGTCACAAATTTAAACACAGGGCCTGGAGGAAAAACTGAAAAGTCACAAATTTAAACACAAGGCCTGGAGGAAATACTGAACTGTCACAAATTTAAACACAGTGCCTGGAGGAAATACTGAACTGTTACAAATTTAAACACAAGGCCTGGAGGAAATACTGAACTGTCAGAAATTTAAACACAGTGCCTGGAGGAAATACTGAACTGTCACAAATTTAAACACAAGGCCTGGAGGAAATACTGAACTGTCACAAATTTAAACACAAGGCCTGGAGGGAATACTGAACTGTCACAAATTTAAACACAAGGCCTGGAGGAAATACTGAGCTGTCACAAATTTAAACACAAGGCCTGGAGGAAATACTGAACTGTCACAAATTTAAACACAGGGCCTGGAGGAAATACTGAACTGTCACAAATTTAAACACAGGGCCTGGAGGAAATACTGAACTGTCACAAATTTAAACACAGGGTCTGGTGGAAATACTGAACTGTCACAAATTTAAACACAGGGTCTGGAGGAAATACTGAACTGTCACAAATTTAAACACAAGGCCTGGAGGAAATACTGAACTGTTACAAATTTAAACACAGGGCCTGGAGGAAATACTGAACTGTCACAAATTTAAACACAGGGCCTGGAGGAAATACTGAACTGTCACAAATTTAAACACAGGGCCTGGAGGAAATACTGAACTGTCACAAATTTAAACACAAGGCCTGGAGGTAAATACTGAACTGTCACAAATTTAAACACAAGGCCTGGAGGAAATACTGAACTGTCACAAATTTAAACACAAGGCCTGGAGGAAATACTGAACTGTCACAAATTTAAACACAGTGCCTGGAGGAAATACTGAACTGTTACAAATTTAAACACAAGGCCTGGAGGAAATACTGAACTGTCAGAAATTTAAACACAGGGCCTGGAGGAAATACTGAACTGTCACAAATTTAAACACAGTGCCTGGAGGAAATACTGAACTGTCACAAATTTAAACACAAGGCCTGGAGGAAATACTGAACTGTCACAAATTTAAACACAGTGCCTGGAGGAAATACTGAACTGTCACAAATTTAAACACAGGGCCTGGAGGAAATACTGAACTGTCACAAATTTAAACACAGGGCCTGGAGGAAATACTGAACTGTCACAAATTTAAACACAAGGCCTGGAGGAAATACTGAACTGTCACAAATTTAAACAAAAGGCCTGGAGGAAATACTGAACTGTCACAAATTTAAACACAGGGCCTGGAGGAAATACTGAACAGTCACAAATTTAAACACAGGGCCTGGAGGAAAAACTGAAAAGTCACAAATTTAAACACAAGGCCTGGAGGAAATACTGAACTGTCACAAATTTAAACACAGTGCCTGGAGGAAATACTGAACTGTTACAAATTTAAACACAAGGCCTGGAGGAAATACTGAACTGTCAGAAATTTAAACACAGTGCCTGGAGGAAATACTGAACTGTCACAAATTTAAACACAAGGCCTGGAGGAAATACTGAACTGTCACAAATTTAAACACAAGGCCTGGAGGAAATACTGAACTGTCACAAATTTAAACACAAGGCCTGGAGGAAATACTGAACTGTCACAAATTTAAACACAGTGCCTGGAGGAAATACTGAACTGTCACAAATTTAAACACAGGGCCTGGAGGAAATACTGAACTGTCACAAATTTAAACACAGGGCCTGGAGGAAATACTGAACTGTCACAAATTTAAACACAAGGCCTGGAGGAAATACTGAACTGTCACAAATTTAAACAAAAGGCCTGGAGGAAATACTGAACTGTCACAAATTTAAACACAGGGCCTGGAGGAAATACTGAACAGTCACAAATTTAAACACAGGGCCTGGAGGAAAAACTGAAAAGTCACAAATTTAAACACAAGGCCTGGAGGAAATACTGAACTGTCACAAATTTAAACACAAGGCCTGGAGGAAATACTGAACTGTCACAAATTTAAACACAAGGCCTGGAGGAAATACTGAACTGTCACAAATTTAAACACAGGGTCTGGAGTAAATACTGAACTGTCACAAATTTAAACACAAGGCCTGGAGGAAATACTGAACTGTCACAAATTTAAACACAGGGTCTGGAGGAAATACTGAACTGTCACAAATTTAAACACAAGGCCTGGAGGAAATACTGAACTGTCACAAATTTAAACACAGGGTCTGGAGGAAATACTGAACTGTCACAAATTTAAACACAAGGCCTGGAGGAAATACTGAACTGTCACAAATTTAAACACAGGGCCTGGAGGAAATACTGAACTGTTACAAATTTAAACACAAGGCCTGGAGGAAATACTGAACTGTCACAAATTTAAACACAGGGCCTGGAGGAAATACTGAACTGTCACAAATTTAAACACAAGGCCTGGAGGAAATACTGAACTGTCACAAATTTAAACACAGGGCCTGGAGGAAATACTGAACAGTCACAAATTTAAACACAAAGCCTGGAGGAAATACTGAAAAGTCACAAATTTAAACACAGGGCCTGGAGGGAATACTGAACTGTCACAAATTTAAACACAAGGCCTGGAGGAAATACTGAACTCTCACAAATTTAAACACAAGGCCTGGAGGAAATACTGAACTGTCACAAATTTAAACACAGGGCCTGGAGGAAATACTGAACTGTCACAAATTTAAACACAGGGTCTGGAGGAAATACTGAACTGTCACAAAATTAAACACAAGGCCTGGAGGAAATACTGAACTGTCACAAATTTAAACACAAGGCCTGGAGGAAATACTGAACTGTCACAAATTTAAACACAAGGCCTGGAGGAAATACTGAACTGTCACAAATTTAAACACAAGGCCTGGAGGAAATACTGAACTGTCACAAATTTAAACACAAGGCCTGGAGGAACTACTGAATTGTCACAAATTTAAACACAGGGCCTGGAGGAAATACTGTACTGTCACAAATTTAAACACAAGGCCTGGAGGAAATACTGAACTGTTACAAATTTAAACACAAGGCCTGGAGGGAAATACTGAACTGTCACAAATTTAAACACAGGGCCTGGAGGAAAGACTGAACTGTCACAAATTTAAACACAAGGCCTGGAGGAAATACTGAACTGTTACAAATTTAAACACAAGGCCTGGAGGGAAATACTGAACTGTCACAAATTTAAACACAGGGCCTGGAGGAAAGACTGAACTGTCACAAATTTAAACACAAGGCCTGGAGAAAATACTGAACTGTCACAAATTTAAACACAAGGCCTGGAGGAAATACTGAACTGTCAGAAATTTAAACACAGGGCCTGGAGGAAATACTGAACTGTCACAAATTTAAACACAGTGCCTGGAGGAAATACTGAACTGTCACAAATTTAAACACAAGGCCTGGAGGAAATACTGAACTGTCACAAATTTAAACACAGTGCCTGGAGGAAATACTGAACTGTCACAAATTTAAACACAGGGCCTGGAGGAAATACTGAACTGTCACAAATTTAAACACAGGGCCTGGAGGAAATACTGAACTGTCACAAATTTAAACACAAGGCCTGGAGGAAATACTGAACTGTCACAAATTTAAACAAAAGGCCTGGAGGAAATACTGAACTGTCACAAATTTAAACACAGGGCCTGGAGGAAATACTGAACAGTCACAAATTTAAACACAGGGCCTGGAGGAAAAACTGAAAAGTCACAAATTTAAACACAAGGCCTGGAGGAAATACTGAACTGTCACAAATTTAAACACAGTGCCTGGAGGAAATACTGAACTGTTACAAATTTAAACACAAGGCCTGGAGGAAATACTGAACTGTCAGAAATTTAAACACAGTGCCTGGAGGAAATACTGAACTGTCACAAATTTAAACACAAGGCCTGGAGGAAATACTGAACTGTCACAAATTTAAACACAAGGCCTGGAGGAAATACTGAACTGTCACAAATTTAAACACAAGGCCTGGAGGAAATACTGAACTGTCACAAATTTAAACACAGTGCCTGGAGGAAATACTGAACTGTCACAAATTTAAACACAGGGCCTGGAGGAAATACTGAACTGTCACAAATTTAAACACAGGGCCTGGAGGAAATACTGAACTGTCACAAATTTAAACACAAGGCCTGGAGGAAATACTGAACTGTCACAAATTTAAACAAAAGGCCTGGAGGAAATACTGAACTGTCACAAATTTAAACACAGGGCCTGGAGGAAATACTGAACAGTCACAAATTTAAACACAGGGCCTGGAGGAAAAACTGAAAAGTCACAAATTTAAACACAAGGCCTGGAGGAAATACTGAACTGTCACAAATTTAAACACAAGGCCTGGAGGAAATACTGAACTGTCACAAATTTAAACACAAGGCCTGGAGGAAATACTGAACTGTCACAAATTTAAACACAGGGTCTGGAGTAAATACTGAACTGTCACAAATTTAAACACAAGGCCTGGAGGAAATACTGAACTGTCACAAATTTAAACACAGGGTCTGGAGGAAATACTGAACTGTCACAAATTTAAACACAAGGCCTGGAGGAAATACTGAACTGTCACAAATTTAAACACAGGGTCTGGAGGAAATACTGAACTGTCACAAATTTAAACACAAGGCCTGGAGGAAATACTGAACTGTCACAAATTTAAACACAGGGCCTGGAGGAAATACTGAACTGTTACAAATTTAAACACAAGGCCTGGAGGAAATACTGAACTGTCACAAATTTAAACACAGGGCCTGGAGGAAATACTGAACTGTCACAAATTTAAACACAAGGCCTGGAGGAAATACTGAACTGTCACAAATTTAAACACAGGGCCTGGAGGAAATACTGAACAGTCACAAATTTAAACACAAAGCCTGGAGGAAATACTGAAAAGTCACAAATTTAAACACAGGGCCTGGAGGGAATACTGAACTGTCACAAATTTAAACACAAGGCCTGGAGGAAATACTGAACTCTCACAAATTTAAACACAAGGCCTGGAGGAAATACTGAACTGTCACAAATTTAAACACAGGGCCTGGAGGAAATACTGAACTGTCACAAATTTAAACACAGGGTCTGGAGGAAATACTGAACTGTCACAAAATTAAACACAAGGCCTGGAGGAAATACTGAACTGTCACAAATTTAAACACAAGGCCTGGAGGAAATACTGAACTGTCACAAATTTAAACACAAGGCCTGGAGGAAATACTGAACTGTCACAAATTTAAACACAAGGCCTGGAGGAAATACTGAACTGTCACAAATTTAAACACAAGGCCTGGAGGAACTACTGAATTGTCACAAATTTAAACACAGGGCCTGGAGGAAATACTGTACTGTCACAAATTTAAACACAAGGCCTGGAGGAAATACTGAACTGTTACAAATTTAAACACAAGGCCTGGAGGGAAATACTGAACTGTCACAAATTTAAACACAGGGCCTGGAGGAAAGACTGAACTGTCACAAATTTAAACACAAGGCCTGGAGGAAATACTGAACTGTTACAAATTTAAACACAAGGCCTGGAGGGAAATACTGAACTGTCACAAATTTAAACACAGGGCCTGGAGGAAAGACTGAACTGTCACAAATTTAAACACAAGGCCTGGAGAAAATACTGAACTGTCACAAATTTAAACACAGAGTCTGGAGGAAATACTGAACTGTCACAAATTTAAACACAAGGCCTGGAGAAAATACTGAACTGTCACAAATTTAAACACAGGGTCTGGAGGAAATACTGAACTGTCACAAATTTAAACACAAGGCCTGGAGGAAATACTGAACTGTCACAAGTTTAAACACAAGGCCTGGAGGAAATACTGAACTGTCACAAATTTAACCACAGGGTCTGGAGGAAATACTGAACTGTCACAAATTTAAACACAAGGCCTGGAGAAAATACTGAACTGTCACAAATTTAAACACAGGGTCTGGAGGAAATACTGAACTGTCACAAATTTAAACACAAGGCCTGGAGGAAATACTGAACTGTCACAAATTTAAACACAAGGCCTGGAGGAAATACTGAACTGTCACAAATTTAAACACAGGGTCTGGAGGAAATACTGAACTGTCACAAATTTAAACACAGGGTCTGGAGGAAATACTGAACTGTCACAAATTTAAACACAAGGCCTGGAGGAAAGACTGAACTGTCACAACTTTAAACACAGGGTCTGGAGGAAATACTGAACTGTCACAAATTTAAACACAGGGCCTGGAGGAAATACTGAACTGTCACAAATTTAAACACAAGGCCTGGAGGAAATACTGAACTGTCACAAATTTAAACACAAGGCCTGGAGGAAATACTGAACTGTCACAAATTTAAACACAGGGCCTGGAGGAAATACTGAACTGTCACAAATTTAAACACAAGGCCTGGAGGAAATACTGAACTGTCACAACTTTAAACACAAGGCCTGGAGGAAATACTGAACTGTCACAAATTTAAACACAAGGCCTGGAGGAAATACTGAACTGTCACAACTTTAAACACAAGGCCTGGAGGAAATACTGAACTGTCACAAATTTAAACACAGGGCCTGGAGTAAATACTGAACTGTCACAAATTTAAACACAAGGCCTGGAGGAAATACTGAACTGTCACAAATTTAAACACAAGGCCTGGAGGAAATACTGAACTTTCACAAATTTAAACACAGGGTCTGGAGGAAATACTGAGCTGTCACAAATTTAAACACAAGGCCTGGAGGAAATACTGAACTGTCACAAATTTAAACACAGGGCCTGGAGTAAATACTGAACTGTCACAAATTTAAACACAAGGCCTGGAGGAAATACTGAACTGTCACAAATTTAAACACAAGGCCTGGAGGAAATACTGAACTGTCACAAATTTAAACACAAGGCCTGGAGGAAATACTGAACTGTCACAAATTTAAACACAAGGCCTGGAGGAAATACTGTACTGTCACAAATTTAAACACAAGGCCTGGAGGGAAATACTGAACTGTCACAACTTTAAACACAAGGCCTGGAGGAAATACTGAACTGTCACAAATTTAAACAGAAGGCCTGGAGGAAATACTGAACTGTCACAAATTTAAACACAAGGGCTGGTGGAAATACTGAACTGTCACAAATTTAAACACAAGGCCTAGAGGAAATACTGAACTGTCACAAATTTAAACACAAGGCCTGGAGTAAATACTGAACTGTTACAAATTTAAACACAGGGCCTGGAGGAAATACTGAACTGTCACAAATTTAAACACAAGCCCTGGAGGAAATATTGAACTGTTACAAATTTAAACACAAGGCCTGGAGGAAATACTGTACTGCCACAAATTTAAACACAGGGCCTGGAGGAAATACTGAGCTGTCACAAATTTAAACACAAGGCCTGGAGGAAATATTGAACTCTCACAAATTTAAACACAAGGCCTGGAGGAAATACTGAACTGCCACAAATTTAAACACAGGGCCTGGAGGAAATACTGAACTGTTACAAATTTAAACACAAGGCCTGGAGGAAATATTGAATCTCACAAATTTAAACACAAGGCCTGGAGGAAATACTGAACTGCCACAAATTTAAACACAGGGCCTGGAGGAAATACTGAACTGTCACAAATTTAAACACAGGGCCTGGAGGAAATACTGAACTGTTACAAATTTAAACACAATGCCTGGAGGAAATACTGAACTGTCACAACTTTAAACACAGGGTCCGGAGGAAATACTGAACTGTCACAGCTTTAAACACAGGGCCTGGAGTAAATACTGAACTGTCACAAATTTAAACACAAGGCCTGGAGGAAATACTGAACTGTTACAACTTTAAACACAAGGCCTGGAGGAAATACTGAACTGTCACAGCTTTAAACACAGGGCCTGGAGTAAATACTGAACTGTCACAAATTTAAACACAAGGCCTGGAGGAAATACTGAACTGTTACAACTTTAAACACAAGGCCTGGAGGAAATACTGAACTGTCACAAATTTAACCACAGGGTCTGGAGGAAATACTGAACTGTCACAAATTTAAACACAAGGCCTGGAGAAAATACTGAACTGTCACAAATTTAAACACAGGGTCTGGAGGAAATACTGAACTGTCACAAATTTAAACACAAGGCCTGGAGGAAATACTGAACTGTCACAAATTTAAACACAAGGCCTGGAGGAAATACTGAACTGTCACAAATTTAAACACAGGGTCTGGAGGAAATACTGAACTGTCACAAATTTAAACACAGGGTCTGGAGGAAATACTGAACTGTCACAAATTTAAACACAAGGCCTGGAGGAAAGACTGAACTGTCACAACTTTAAACACAGGGTCTGGAGGAAATACTGAACTGTCACAAATTTAAACACAGGGCCTGGAGGAAATACTGAACTGTCACAAATTTAAACACAAGGCCTGGAGGAAATACTGAACTGTCACAAATTTAAACACAAGGCCTGGAGGAAATACTGAACTGTCACAAATTTAAACACAGGGCCTGGAGGAAATACTGAACTGTCACAAATTTAAACACAAGGCCTGGAGGAAATACTGAACTGTCACAACTTTAAACACAAGGCCTGGAGGAAATACTGAACTGTCACAAATTTAAACACAAGGCCTGGAGGAAATACTGAACTGTCACAACTTTAAACACAAGGCCTGGAGGAAATACTGAACTGTCACAAATTTAAACACAGGGCCTGGAGTAAATACTGAACTGTCACAAATTTAAACACAAGGCCTGGAGGAAATACTGAACTGTCACAAATTTAAACACAAGGCCTGGAGGAAATACTGAACTTTCACAAATTTAAACACAGGGTCTGGAGGAAATACTGAGCTGTCACAAATTTAAACACAAGGCCTGGAGGAAATACTGAACTGTCACAAATTTAAACACAGGGCCTGGAGTAAATACTGAACTGTCACAAATTTAAACACAAGGCCTGGAGGAAATACTGAACTGTCACAAATTTAAACACAAGGCCTGGAGGAAATACTGAACTGTCACAAATTTAAACACAAGGCCTGGAGGAAATACTGAACTGTCACAAATTTAAACACAAGGCCTGGAGGAAATACTGTACTGTCACAAATTTAAACACAAGGCCTGGAGGGAAATACTGAACTGTCACAACTTTAAACACAAGGCCTGGAGGAAATACTGAACTGTCACAAATTTAAACAGAAGGCCTGGAGGAAATACTGAACTGTCACAAATTTAAACACAAGGGCTGGTGGAAATACTGAACTGTCACAAATTTAAACACAAGGCCTAGAGGAAATACTGAACTGTCACAAATTTAAACACAAGGCCTGGAGTAAATACTGAACTGTTACAAATTTAAACACAAGGCCTGGAGGAAATACTGAGCTGTCACAAATTTAAACACAAGCCCTGGAGGAAATATTGAACTGTTACAAATTTAAACACAAGGCCTGGAGGAAATACTGAACTGCCACAAATTTAAACACAGGGCCTGGAGGAAATACTGAGCTGTCACAAATTTAAACACAAGGCCTGGAGGAAATATTGAACTCTCACAAATTTAAACACAAGGCCTGGAGGAAATACTGAACTGCCACAAATTTAAACACAGGGCCTGGAGGAAATACTGAACTGTTACAAATTTAAACACAAGGCCTGGAGGAAATATTGAATCTCACAAATTTAAACACAAGGCCTGGAGGAAATACTGAACTGCCACAAATTTAAACACAGGGCCTGGAGGAAATACTGAACTGTCACAAATTTAAACACAGGGCCTGGAGGAAATACTGAACTGTTACAAATTTAAACACAATGCCTGGAGGAAATACTGAACTGTCACAACTTTAAACACAGGGTCCGGAGGAAATACTGAACTGTCACAGCTTTAAACACAGGGCCTGGAGTAAATACTGAACTGTCACAAATTTAAACACAAGGCCTGGAGGAAATACTGAACTGTTACAACTTTAAACACAAGGCCTGGAGGAAATACTGAACAGTCACAAATTTAAACACAAGGCCTGGAGGAAATACTGAACTGTCACAAATTTAAACACAAGGCCTGGAGGAAATACTGAACTGTCACAAATTTAAACACAGGGCCTGGAGGAAATACTGAACTGTCACAAATTTAAACACAGGGCCTGGAGGAAATACTGAACTGTCACAAATTTAAACACAAGGCCTGGAGGAAATACTGAACTGTCACAAATTTAAACACAGGGCCTGGAGGAAATACTGAACAGTCACAAATTTAAACACAAAGCCTGGAGGAAATACTGAACTGTCACAAATTTAAACACAAGGCCTGGAGGAAATACTGAACTGTCACAAATTTAAACACAAGGCCTGGAGGAAATACTGAACTGTCACAAATTTAAACACAAGGCCTGGAGGAAATACTGAACTGTCACAAATTTAAACACAGGGCCTGGAGGAAATACTGAACAGTCACAAATTTAAACACAGGGTCTGGAGGAAATACTGAACTGTCACAAATTTAAACACAAGGCCTGGAGGAAATACTGAACTGTCACAAATTTAAACACAGGGCCTGGAGGAAATACTGAACTGTCACAAATTTAAACACAAGGCCTGGAGGAAAGACTGAACTGTCACAAATTTAAACACAAGGCCTGGAGGAAATACTGAACTGTCACAAATTTAAACACAGGGCCTGGAGGAAATACTGAACTGTCACAAATTTAAACACAAGGCCTGGAGGAAATACTGAACTGTCACAAATTTAAACACAGGGCCTGGAGGAAATACTGAACAGTCACAAATTTAAACACAAAGCCTGGAGGAAATACTGAAAAGTCACAAATTTAAACACAAGTCCTGGAGGGAATACTGAACTGTCACAAATTTAAACACAAGGCCTGGAGGAAATAATGAA